>NC_058084.1:199836543-199904890 GCF_014858855.1 Bufo gargarizans | reverse complement strand
CCTACGGAATTCAGAGCAATACTCCTCTACCGGCCGTTCTCCTTGTAAGAGTCTCCGTAATCTTGATTCAGCCAGTGCTACTCGGTCAGGGTCGTCATATATGAGACCCAAGGCCCCGAAAAACTCATCCACTGACCTAAGAGCCTGGGAATCAGTAGGTAAAGAGAACGCCCAGGACTGCAGGTCCCCCTGCAGCAGGGAAATAACAACCCCCACCCGCTGATCTTCATTACCAGATGAGTGAGGGCGCAGTTTAAAATATAACTTACAGGCCTCACGGAATGCCAAAAACTTGTCCCTTCCCCCAGAAAATCTGTCAGGGAGAGGGACTTTGGATTCCGCAACAACCTGGTTACCAGTAGCAACCGCTGGGCTTGCGGTCAGTTGTAATTGCTGCTGTTGCTGGAGGACCGACGCCTTCAATCCTACCACCTCCAAAGACAGGCCATGAAATTGTTTGGACAGAGCAGCAATTTGATCCATACTGGATTCTAAGTAGGTAAAAAAGAAATAATATAAATATATATATTTTTTTTTTTACCTACACAAAATAAGGGCCAGAGATAATGTAATGACCGGTGTCACGCACAGGGAGGAAAACAGGGAAAGCCCTGCCTAAGGGAGAGGGAAAGGTGGTGACCCCTAACTCACCTTGCGGCTGGCACCTGACTGCCCTGACGTCCCTAGACGGGTTCCTCACCCGTGCGGCGATCACGTGCCTAAACCCTGGCTTTCCCTGAAATGAGCCCTAGATAGTGAACGGGCCAGTGGGATCGCTAGTCCTCACCACTGCACGAAGAGGGAAACACCAGGGAGAGGACAGACAAACACAGACAAACACAAACACCCAGGTGGACGACAACAACTGTCCACAAAGGTCCAACAGGGATCCGGAGGGTAGCGTTCTGAATCAACAGTCAGAGAACGCAGCAACACAGCTCCAGTTGGTCAGGATAGATGTCCAGGCAGGAAGCTCTATCTCTGGCAACCAGAGAAGTGTGAGAGAGGAATATAAGGAGGTTTGGGAGTGCTGGACAAGGAACAGCTGAGGAGAAGGAGCTACGGATCCCTGAGTGAGCCAAAAGGGTTTGCAAAGCAAACCCAGAAAGCTACCATAAGGAAAACAGCCCTATCTTAAATAGAGCGTGCAGCCAACCGCTGCGACTTCCTGACCCCGGGTATAACGGAGTCAGGCGTGGTTCTCGATACCCTCGTGACAACATGTCCCAGTATCATAGTGCCTCTCACCTCCCCCCCAAGTGCCAGTATCATAGTGCCATCTCTCCCCCAATGTGCCAGTATCATAGTGCCATCCCCCCCCCATGTGCCAGTATCAAGTGCCTCTCTCCTTCCCACCCACACCCCCATGAGGCACTTGATACTGGTGCCATCTCCCCCCCAATGTGCCAGTATCATAGTGCCATCTCCCCCCCATGTGCCAGTATCAATTGCCTCTCTCCTCCCCACCCACACCCCCATGTGCCAGTATTAAGTGCCTCTCCCCCCCCCACATGTGCCAGTATCATAGTGCCATCTCCCCCTCCCAATGTGCCAGTACCAAGTGCCTCTCTCCTTCCCACCCCCCCATGTGCCAGTATCATAGTGCCAGACTCCCCCCCCCCCTCCATGTGCCAGTATCAAGTGCATCCCGCTCCCCCCATGTGGCAGTAACAGTCCGGTATAAAAATAAAAAAACACTTATACTTACCTCCTTGTCAGCGATGCGATGCAGCCTCTTCTGGCCTGTGTCCCATGTTGTATGTCCATATATGGAGTTAGTGCTTGTATATTTCAGAAAAGTTTCTGCTGGGACTCGAACCCATGACCTTCTGTATCAGAGGCAACGCACTTAACCATACAGATATAAGAGCTGTATAGCCACTGACTGAAAAATATGAGACTTCTACTGTAGACTCGTTTATAGCTTTGATATCTAGTGTACATCCATACACATGACAGCTGCCCCAGTGCACTCAGCTCTGCTATATCTCTATATATGATAGCTGCCCCAGCACACCCAGCTCTGCTACATCTATACACATGACAGCTGCCCCAGCACACTCAGCTTTGCTATATCTCTATATATCTATCTACTGTATAGTAATACTTAGAGATATATAGATATAGCAGAGCTGAGTGTGCAGGAACAGCTGTCATGTGTATAGATGTATCAGAGTTGGGTGTGCTGGGGCAGCTGTCATATATACAGATACAGTAGAGCTGAGTGTGCTTGGGCAGCTGTCATGTTTATAGATGTAGCAGAGCTGGGTGTGCTGGGGCAGCTATCATATATAGAGATATAGCAGAACTGAGTGTTCTTTGCCTCTGATACAGAAGGTTGTGGGTTTGAATCCCAACAGACACATCTCTCCCTCTCCTGCTACAGCACAGGCAAGGTCCCGGCAATACAGATGACTATGCCTGTAGTGTGCAAGTTGTGACACAGGCAGGGCGTCTATACATTAGTAAGGGTGCTGCCAGGAGGTGAGAGAAGGCTGCCGTCGTTACAGTATGTGGTGTTTGTGGCAGTTTCTACACCGGTACACCGGCCAAGGAGCCTCCTCGCTGGCCGTGCGGCAGTGAAGGCTACCGGCCTAACGGGAATTTGTCCGGTAGAAGCAGTCAGGTTGTGTAGTTGGAAAATGTGCCCCAGCCGGCAGCACATTTCCTATTCAAAAAAGATTGCGCTCCTAATCAGAGTGCCAGTGGTGTCACGCTAGCTTACAGCTACAAGAGCTGTTGTGGACCAAAAATCCGACACGTTTTGAAAGGACCACCTTTCTTCTTGAGGGAGTCCTCTTGCCTATGCTTCTCCTTCATAAGGAAGCACGTTTTCCAACTACACAGCCTGGCTGCTTCTACCAGACTGGAGGGTCGGGAGAACTATCAAGTATTCACCACTACACATCAACATCACAGACTCTCCTCTACAAGTTCAGTGTTAGGAATCATTCTGCTACGTCTGTTTAGTTCAGATTGTCTTGCCCTCAGGTTCTCCCTCAGTTAAGATGATGGATTGTGAAAGGATTCGGATCTTTCTGGACCTCTAGGACTACCTTGAATTGACCCTACTGACGTCAGGAGAGTATTTCTCAGCAGCAAAGGACTGACACGCACAGGGGTATCACTGAGAAACACTCTGATTTTATTGTCCTACAGTTCAGCCTTTTATTAGGCAGAGAGTATAATTGACATAGTAACAGCATTAACCAATCATATGTAGACACATATAGGCCGGTAAACATTAAGCTGGAATGACCTTGTAAAGTGTGACTGTCTTCACAAAAATTTTGGAATTTCAAGAAACTGTCCAAGGACAGGGAAAGAAACTTAAATTCCAGTGGGGGAACTTGAAAGTGCATGGACAAGATGCTATCACAATACATATTGTTAGAACAGACAAAATTAAGTCACATTTCTCTTCAATCCCCTCTTAGAACCAAATTTCTCATATAATATGGTTCTTATTCTTGCCCTTTTCTCTGTAAACAGATAAATATTTTTTATAACCTTCAGGGGAATGATCTTTAGTGTCAGGTATCAGGGTCTCATAGAATGACATGTTGGAAACACCCTTCGTTATCAATTTCCTGACGCACGGTATAACGCATATTGTGACGGCGGCTACTATAACTATGATTACTAAAATAATGATACCTAACTGTACAAGTGCCTGTTTCCAATCAGAGAACCAGACAAAATATTGATCCCAGGGGTTAATAATACCTGAGTTCTTCTTGAGCTCAATGGATAAGTCCTCGAGTTTCTGTATCGCCAGTGTAGCCTTACCATTAGGGCCGGTGTTGTTGGGTATGAAGGTGCAGCACGATGCAGGGACTGTCAATACCTTACTTTCTCTGCCAGTATCATGTCTAATACCATGCGATTCTGAAATGTCATGATGGAATCTGCCTGTAGCTGTTCTGCCAGTCCTTGCAAGGCGTCTCTAGTATAATTTATAAATCTCTGCTGATTATAGTAAATATATATATATATATATCTACATTTTTGTTAGCTGTAATGGTTGGAAAGATCAATTCAAAGCCAGCAGCAACTTGATCTCTTGCCTTGAATTCATTCGGGACCCCTCTTGGGATGCCTATTGCGTCTATATACACATGAGGGTCCAAACTACCCATGGGGGGTGATCTTTTGGTCCTTGTCACTCTCCCTACACTAGGGATCTCTTGTTCACTCAATATGTGTATATTCATTATGGCTTTACCAAGAGCACATTCACCTTTCCAGGAACCCTCTAATCTAGATCTTATCTTTCCATCCCCACAGATCCCCAATATTTGCATTCTTGTCCCCAGTAATTATTAGCTACACAGATATGTATACTCCTGGAATCGGGGGGTGTCTCAGTACATGTTACACTGCCATGGAACCTGAGGAGGGCAACTTACCATATTACAAAAATCAAAAGAAAATTTTGCTACATGTGTGTTAGAGGAATTGCTGATAGGAGTATCATGATGGTCTGGGACCATCTCCCAGAATTGGGGAAGGGCATCCTGGTGGAGGTCAGAGCTATCTGATCCCGTTAGTACCTCGTTCTGTTCCGCTTCAAGGTCAGGGCTGTCTGCCCCCATTAGAACATCCTTTTGGGATGTCTTTGTGACCAACTTTACCCTGGTGGCGTGTATCCAGGTGGGTGTGTCTTCTGTAAGGACAGCTGTGCGGGTCACTGCTATCACTGTGATTGGTGGTCCATAGGTGAAGTCTCCTGGAGCTTTTCCTTTCCTCAGAGTCTTCACCAGCACGGTATCTCCCGCCTGAAATGGGTGGGTGGGTTCCTGTGGAAGAGAAGGAGACTTACAAGCAACTTTTTCTTTAGTTTCACTTAGGACCTTTATTAGTTTGGTAACATACTCTTCTCTGATGAGATCCATATCCCCTTCCTGCACTAGCAGTGGGTGCTTGGCCCAAGGGGTGGGGAATGGCCTACCCATGAGTACCTCAAATGGTGACAGCCCTAGTTTCTTATTAGGTGTCATCCTGATCTCATCTAACACTATTGGTAATACTTTCCATTTTTCAAATGTGCCATCTGTTGTTTTTCTTGATTTATCTTTAATTGTCCTGTTCATGCGTTCCACAATGCCTGAGCTTTGTGGGTGGTATGGGATATGGAATTTTAATGCCATCTCCAGAATTTTAGCAAGTTCCTTATTTACCCTTGAGGTGAAGGCCGGCCCTTGGTCAGATTCAATCACCAGTGGGCACACACATCTTGGAATGATGTTCTGTGTGAGTATCCTTGCTACTGCTTTTGCATCTTCTGATTTTGTAGGGTAGACCTCTGGCCATCTTGAAAACGTGTGTAAAATCTACCTGCCTCCAGAAGTTGTGTGACAAGTTGTGAGTGTGAGATGTGCTTACCGTCAGCTGCAACAAATCCTCTTCTCTGCCAGATAACACCATGGTCACAGACCACGCCATGAGCATACCTGCTGTCAGTGTAAATGGTAACTGGCTTATCTTCGTGTAATATGCATGCTCTGGTGAGTGCAATCAATTCAGCAGCTTGTGCAGACTGATAAGTGATTGGTATAGCTTCAAGGACAATGTCAGGTAACATGACTACCGCGTACCCTTAGTGGTAAGAATTGTCATTTGGTCTGCTGCAAGATCCATCTACAAAAACTTCAGGTGCATCCTCGATTGGTATGGATGACAAATAGGAGCGGGTGAGGTCTCATGTTGTATAGCATGTATGCAATCATGTATCTCTATCAAGTGGTCCTCGGGTCCCTTGAGTCCAAGCAGTGCCTTGAGTATGGGTGCTGGACCTGAGGAGTGTGCAGCATACTTGATCTGTAGGGAGGGGTTGCTGAGGATCAGGATCTCATACCCAGACAACCTTTGGGCTGACATATGCTGTCTGTGGATGCCTTTAAGAAGTCCTACAACATCATGTGTGGTGTAAAGGATTGTATCATGTCCTATTGTCAGTGGAGTTGCGAGTTCAACCATCATTGCACAGGCTGCAAGAGATCTAAGACATGCTGGCATTCCTTGGACAAAAGCCAGCATTACCTTTGAGAAAAATGCACAAGGATGCAACTTGCCTCCGTGATACTGGGTCAGCACACCTGCCATGGTTTTACAATTTTGTCGAGCATATACGTGGAATGTGAGGTTGTAGTCAGGGAGGCCCAAACCTGAACTTGTCATTAAAGCACATTTCAAGTAATCAAATGCATTCAACATTTGACCATTTAATCAAATCTGGCTGTTCGCTCAGTGTGGCTTGCCTCAGAACATTGTCATAGTAGGAGCAATCAGGAATCCATTGTCTGCAGTAGTTTATCATACCAAGGAAAGATAGCATCTTTCTTGGTGTGCGGGGTGACCAGGCCCACAACAGACTGGGCTCTTTCTGTGCTGATTCTCCTTTCTCCCTTTTTGAGGACAAAGCCAAAGTACTCAACTTGCTTCTTACACCATTGCATTTTCTTGCGTGACACTTTGTGTCCACATTCTGATAACCATTTTAACAAAGATACACCAGCAGTAACATTGACCCTCTCTGACATACTACACAATAACAGATCATCCATGTATTGCAAGAGCATAGAACCCTGGAGGGGGGGTGCCATGGTTTTAAACTGGCTTGTATGACAATGCTGTACACTACAAGTGAATCAGAATATCCCAGGGGCATCCTGCACCAGGTGAGTTGACGACCCTCAAAGGAAAAGGCAAAAAGGAGCCTAGTCTTCTTGTCAACAGGGATAGAGAAGAAAGCATTCTTCAGATCTATCACACTGAAACAAACAGCGTCTGCAGGAATGGTTGAAAGCAACTGTGTCACATCTGGTATGATGGGAGCTATAGGGACAATAAGATTATTGATAGCCCTTAGATCCTGTACAAATCTTACCGTACCATCAGCTTTCGTCACTGGGTTGACGGGGGTGCTGTAAGGTGAGACAGTGTCTTCCAAAACCCCTATGCGAAGAAATTCTTGAATCATGGGTTTTAGCCCCTCTATTTTCTCTTTGGATAGGGAGTACTGTTTCTGTTACACTATGGTAGCATCTACTCTAATGGTGGCCCTGTATGGAGTGCAGTCAATGAGTCCTGTGTCATAATCCCCAGAGGACCACAAGCTGGGGTCAATGTTTTCCAACCCTGGGGGAGAGTCCATTGGTGATAATGCAGGGAAGAACGGTGATGTGGGTTTGGCAATGGAAATTAGATCTGACCGTACATGCAATCCTCCCTGAGATGCAAAAACTTCAAGTTTGAGTTTGCAAAACAGGTCTCTTCCCAAAAGGCTGACTGGGCACTCTGGGATGATGCTGAAAATATGTTCAGTAACATAATCTCCATCTACAGTCTCAAGTGGTAACAAATAAGTTTTGTATGTTTTGGTTAAAGCCCCATTAATACCCATGGAAGGATCGGACTTTCTCAGGGGACCCTTGTAAAGATCCCTATACAGGACACTAGAGGTCTCTCCGCTATCTACCATAAGGCTTACCTTTCTCCCCCCAACCCTTAACATAATGGGTGAGTCTCTCCACTGTGTAGTGACCTGTGTGAAAGTGGGGGTATCGTCCTCTGGGCAGCATCAGTGTTGACCTTGTTGATTCCAGTCTATGGGGAACTTTGGATGCTGACCATCTCTGTACTGGGATTGAGAATCGTGGTAGGGTTTGCATGGTTTTCTGGGCATTGGGCACTGTCTTGCCCAATGTCTTTCCTTGCCACAATTAAAGCATGCAGTGCTCATTGGTGACTGTGGCTGTTGGGGGGCTTGGTTTTGGTCAAATGGTCCTGGTTGGGACTGTTGTGGCCCCCTGTTACCTTGGTTGCCATAGGACCTGTATCCTTTATGGCCCTTTCCTCTTGGATCTCTGTCACCGGCATACCCATGAGTGGCAGAGGGCTTTTTTACCTCAAAGCATCCTGCTGCCTCTTTCTCATACAAATGTTTTTCAAAATCTGCCGTGGTATCAGAAGTCCAGGAAGATACATTCTGCTTTACAGTGAGCATCAAGCTGGGTAGCAGGTTATTAACAAAAGGTAGAAATAACCATACTATCATTATTATTCACTGAGAGACCTGCCTCATGGCGCCAACAGTCTAAAAGCCTCTTCCAAAACTCAGTGACTGTCTCATTATTTTTTTATGTTTGCAAGCTACTGCAATAGGAAGGGAAGACCTTTGTTTAAAAATGTGTCATGTGTTCAGTGAGTTCCTGCCACATATCAGTCCTACCCTGTTCTGTGTTTAATCTGTAAGCATCAGCACTGACTTGTCCCTGAATGTTATCGATTGAGGGGACTTTCGTTCAGTCCCATCCGGAGTGTGTGTCTATAACACCATCAATTATTAACTTCATGTCTTCTTGTGTGTAATTTCTACCCTTACAGGCTCTCTTGAGATATGTGATTGTGCCTAATGGTGCGGAGTTCGGCTTAGGACAATGTTTGATAATTCTGTTTATGTCCTCTATCTCTATGGGTTTCTTCATTATCTGATCCCCTATTGTCATGAAGGGGAATGTCTCATTACGGGCATTACTCCTCAAACGTTGTGCGAGGGTAGGACTTCCAAAACTATCACTCTGTGAGGGACCCTCTTCTCCCTCAGCTCCTAAATCTTCCCCCTGCACTGAGGTAGAAGTAGGTGACTCAGCTGGTGGGCTTCTTGTTGCAGCTGAGACCCCTGGTGGACCATGTGGGGGTGGCACCTGCTGTTGTGGTATCAGTACTGCGGCTGGTGCAGTAGGTTGTTGCTGCAGGCTAGCACGAGCTGCAGCTGCTAATTCTTCTTCTGTGAAACTAAAGTAGATCTTTTGTATATTACAACTTTTCTTACCCACTGAGCTGTCTGTATTGTTACAGGGGACATTAGGAACTTGGTATGGAGGAGGTCTGTCTAAAACTTGATTCTTTCTACCTTTTCTTAGGTCTGCCTCAAGATTATGTTTCTTTGATTCATCAGGCATTCTTTTAGGTGGTTTAGTTTTCTTTGTACTCCTATCATACCAATGGGGTGCTATTTCTAGCCACTGTTCCCCTCCCTTCTGCATATATGTTATATCCTACTTTGGATCTAGTTCAAAGTGCGGCCAGGCAACCTTGTCCCCTAGGCACAACCCTTTGACCATATCCATGTGATAAGAACCAGTGTCCCCGTCACGTGGAAAAGGACTACAGGCTTCCATGAATTCTGTCCAGCCCGCCAAATTATCTATCCATGGATTTATGAGACAGTAATTTGTGGGGCTAACCCTAGCAACATATTTTTTACATGTTTCTCCTACATTAGGGGGAGGGAAATCTAGTTTTGAACTTTGTCCACTCATAACAGGACACAATATAATGACAGTGGAGTATGTCTGTTCACTTACCACCCAGACAGAATCTCCACACATTGTAACAAAAAATCTTATCACTCTATAATAATCTTATCACTTTAGAAAGTTATCTATATGGGTCAAACCAAGGTAGGTTAGTCTCCCTGAGACTTATGCCTTACTCACGTTAGCCTCCCTGAGACTTATGCCGTATTCACAGCAATACGCAGTACTCCAAGTACTGACTATAAACTCCCTGAGTCTATATTAAGGCTTTAACTATGTATCCCGGATACAAAAGTAAAACTTACGGATTGAGACGTGGCCAGTGCCCTCGGACCGGACAGGTGGACAAGAGGATGTCTTTCTTACCGGACACGAGGATGACCTTCTCGATCCCAGACGAGAGCCCCCAAATTGAAAGGATTCTGATCTTTCTGGACCTCTAGGATTACCTTGATTTGACCCTACTGACGTCAGGAGAGTATTTCTCAGCAGCAAAGGAATGACACGCACAGGGGTATCACTGAGAAACACTCTGATTTTATTGTCCTACAGTTCAGCCTTTTATTAGGCATACAGTATAATTTATATAGTAACATCATTAACCAATCATATGCAGGCACATCTAGGCCGGTAAACATTAAGCCGGAATGACCTTGTAAAGCGTGACTGTCTTCAGTAAAATTTAGGAATTTCAAGAAACTGTCCAAGGACAGGGAAAGAAACCTAAATTCCAGTGCGGGAACTTGAAACAGTGCATGGACAAGATTCTATCACAATACATATTGTTAGAACAGACAAAACAGAGTCACATTTCTCTTCAGATTGTGTCTCAGCTGGGTGTCATCTTACTTCCTGTTTAGCTTCTGCAGTCCTCTTGCTTGGAACTAGCTCTCTGGTTTGTTCCTCCTACTTGCAGTTTACCCTGCTATTTTGTGAGATCCTGCTACCTCCTGTTGCCGACCCGGATTGCTTGACTACGTTCCTGTGCCACCTGCCCTGACCCATTGCTCGTCTGACCCCGGCTCTACTGCATTCTTCAGTCCTGCACCATTGCTACTGGTAACGGCTCCGCCTGCCTGGCTCTGCTGCATCCTTTAGTCCTGCACCGTTTCTACCAGTAATGGCTCTGCTTGCTTGACTCTGCTACATCCTTCAGTCCTGCAACCTCCTATTCAAGACTCCAGTGTTTCCTGTGTACAGGCCTTGTCCCTGCCATTGGATTCCAGCAGTATTCCACTAGTATCATGACATTCAGGTAGGCATGACAGTGTCACATATAGATACTGTGGGGATTCACTCTGGTAGTTAGGACTAGCGGCTGCAGTATAGAAGCAAAGTACACAGTTCTTGACTCAAACAGCGGTGTTTATTCACACATTGGTGTATAACAAAATGCAGATAAGGTGTATCACAAAACGCAGGTGACTTGGTGTTTGTTCACACACAAGGAAAGTCTATAAACAATAAAAGTCACCTTTTCTCCTGGGTGTTAATTCACACCCTGTTAGCAGTTCAGCCTCATTAAATCCATAGGTGGCCTGTTCGCCTTTAGAGGGCCCTGAGTCCTCCAGTCCGGCTCAAACCTCAAATCCCAGCACAGCCCTCAGTTCACAACACAGAGACTCCTGACATCCACTGTCAGAAGGAGGTGAATCTACCACACCTGGCAGTGCTGGCTGGTTTTTATGCCTGGCAAAAACCGGCTTGGACATGGGGAGTAGTCACCCACCCAGCACTTTCACTACTCCCCATAAGAGCCATCCCGGATCAGCTATGACAGCCATGCTAAATCTCAAGGTGTCAATTAGCAATAGCTGCTGCTGACACATAAAATACTGACTCTTACTTCATCGAGGCCAGGATCCTCGGTGACACATACCTTCCATCCACGATGATTCCAGGTACCTTCTTACATACACCCCCCACCCTTTGTTCAACCCTTAGTGGGCGAACACCTGCCATACAGTATACTGAGGACAGGGCATCTGCGTTTCCCTGCTTTCGGCCTGCCTTGTGTTCCACGCAGAACTTAAAGTTCAGTAAGGACAGGAACCGCCTGGTGACTCGGGCATTTCTCTCTTTGACATGGCTTATCCACTTCAAAGGGGAGTGGTCAGTCACCAGGCGGAACTTTCTTCCCAACAAATTGTAGCATAGAAACTCAAGTGCCCACTTGATAGCCAGGCACTCTCTCTCCACTATACTATACCTGGTTTCGGCTGGGGTGAGCTTGGGCTTAGAAAGATAACGGGATGCTCCTCCCCGTTGACTTTCTGAGAGAGTACAGCACCGAGGCCTACTTCGGAGGCATCTGTCTGTACCACAAACTCCCTATTGAAGTCAGGCATCACCAAAACCGGTGACCCGCACAAGGCCAACTTCAAAGTGGAAAAAGCCTCTTCCATCACTGATTTTCGTCCCTTCAAGAGCTCTGTCAAGGGCGTGGCTTTAGTGGCAAAGTGGGGAACAAATCTCATGTAAAAGCCTATCATTCTTAGGAACGACTTTACTTGTTTAGTGGTGACAGGTCGGGGACAATTTCTTATTGCCTCTATTTTGTTTACTTGGGGTTTGATCACTCTGCACCCAATGACATACCCCAGGTATTTTGTCTTCTCTAACCCTATCACGCTTTTTTTTTGCGTTAGCGGTTAGTCCAGGGTTTCGAAGGGAGTCTATTACAGCCTGCACATTGGGCAGGTGACTTTCCCAGTCGGTACTGTGGATGACAATATTGTCCAGATTAGCAGAAGCGTACCGACGATGTGGTCGCAGCACAATGTCCATTTGCCTTTGGAAAGTGGTGTGGGTGCCATGCAGACCAAGGGTAGCACTTTATACTGGTACAGCCCCTCCAGTGTGATGAAGGCAGTTTTCTCTTTGGCACCCTCCATTAAGGGTGCCTCTCAGTATCCTTTGGTGAGGTCCAAAACTGAAAAATACTGTCGCCAAGCCTTAGGTACCTGGTATGGTTTCAACCGGATTTCAGCCTGAGGCTCAGTGACAATGTCAGGCTGGATTAAGGAAGTGCATCCGGGGAGGTCTGAGAACACATCCGTGTTCCTGCTGATGAACTGCCTGGTCTCCTGAGTCTGTTTAGAAGAGAGGCTGTCAGCAATCTTCACTGTGGCAACTGCTTCCCTTACATCAGACTTAGGGGCCGGAACCTCTCCCCCTAGAAAACTCGGCCGTGGGCTATTGTCAGTACTGGTCTCCTTATCCTTCCATGGTTTGAGTAAATTCACATGGCACAACTGCTCTGGCTTCCGCCGCCCTGGCTGGTGTACCTTGTAGTTTACTTCTCGAACTTTTTTGAGTACCTCGTAGGGTCCCTGCCACCTAGCAAGTAAATTACTGTCCACTGTCGGTACCCGAACCAAAACCCAATCTCCCGAGTTAAAGATCCGGACCTTCGTGGATCCACCTGCCGGCCACCATGGTTAGAGACACCAGCGTGGTGGTGTGGTCTTTCAAGTCTCCATGAATGCACATCACCCCAACTTTCCGGCCAGTATACTCAGCGGACCACACCAGGGTAGCCCTTACCAGGGTCACCAAGCTCCCTGAGTCTAGCAGTGCCTCCGCTTAAGTCTCCCACTTCCACCTGGCACAAGTGGTCTAGAGCCTCTGGGGTACCTGTGGCACACAGTTTCCTAGCATATAACGATTGTTGGTAACCACAATTAGTGTCCATGGGCTCAACCCGAGGAGGACACTCAGCTCTGGTGGGAACCTCCCGGGGGGGGTTTCATTGGCTCATACTGGTGCTGTAACGGTCACGTACACACACACACAGGGGGAGGATAGTGACTACTGCGCTCCACCCTCACCCCTGGCCCTGCCTACTTGCCTCATGAGTCCTGATGACAAGAGTCAACTGGACGGCAGTCCCTAACTTAGGATACGTGCAGGAAGGACAGACAAGACAAATAACGGATAGTGAACAGACCGGGTCAAAACCAAGAGGACAACGCAGTACAGAGGGATAAGCAAAGAAAGGTCAGGAGAAGCCGGGGTCATAAATACCAGGAGAGTTGAGAAGTACTAAAGGAGTCCGCAAAGAATAGTCAGGTGGAAGCCGAGGTCAATATACCAGGAAGGATGCGAAGTACAGGAGGAGCAGGCAAAGGATCATCAGGGAACAGAATCAGGCAAGTACACAGGTATCCAACAACTGCCAGGAACCTAAATTAACAAGCAACCTGTGGCCAGCAGGCTGCCTGTATTTATAGTGGGGAGTGAGGGTCATGTGACATGGCCAGCATCACATGACCGACAGACTGACCAGTCGAGCACCGAGTGATCAGCTCGGCGCTCAAGGCAGACCTAGGAGCAGGGAGCCTCCCAGCTAGCAAAGCCGCCCTGGGAACGAGGCCAAACACAGATCCTCGCTCCTGAAGCTAAGCAGCAGGTCTGCGGCTGATGAGAGACCGAGTGCGCCTTCGGCACCCCGTTACAGTGCCCCCCTTTTACGAGGGGCCACCGGACCCAAGACTTCAGGCGATGGTTTTTCAGGGTGTTCTAAATTAAATTTTCAAACAAGTCTAGGAGCATTAACCTCCCTGGCAGGTACCCAAGATCTCTCTTCACGTCCATACCCCTTCCAATGAATCAGGTACTGCAAGGAATTACGCACCTTCCTGACATCCACTATTTTAGACACGACATACTCGACAGCATCATTAACAAGAACCGGCAGAGGCGAGGCTTTCGATGGTACTACCGGTTCAAAATATTTTTTAAGTAGAGATTTATGGAACACATTATGAATGTGGAATGACTCGGGCAGCTCCAACCTAAATGATACCGGGTTAATCACCTCCGTGATCTTATATGGTCCAATAAAACGAGGAGCAAACTTTTTAGAATCTACCTTAAGAGAGAGATTATTGGAGGACAACCATACCTTATCCCCAACCTGAAAATTCACCCCCCTTGAACGTCTCCTATCGGCCTTGAGTTTCTGCTGAGAACTTTGAGCCTTTTCTAAGTTCGATTGAACCTGGGCCCAAACTGTGCACAGTTCAGAGGAGAGCTTATCCGCCTCAGTTTTAGAGGAGAAGACGGATGACCCAGAATGAAAACGGGGATGGAAACCATGGTTACAAAAGAAAGGTGAAACCCCAGCAGAAGAATTGACACGGTTATTCAAAGCAAATTCAGCCAATGGAAGAAATTTCACCCATAATTGCTGGTCATCAGCAACATACAACCTCAAGAATTGTTCCACAGACTGATTAAGGCGTTCAGTCTGCCCATTACTCTCAGGGTGGTAGGCAGAAGAAAAAAGACAATGAAATTTGACATTTTTGACAGAAGGCCCTCCAGAATTTGGACACAAACTGCACACCCCTGTTAGAAACAATATTTTCCGGGATACCATGCAATCGAACAATTTCTTTCACAAAAATAGACACCAGGGTTTTGGCATTCGGGACTTTAGACAGGGGAATGAAATAGACCATCTTGCTAAACCTATCGACCACTACCCAAACTACCGTCTTACTCTCCGCCGGCGGTGGGTCAGTTATAAAGTCCATCGAGATATTGGACCAGGGTCTACTGGGAATGGGTAGGGGTCGTAGGTTACCAGCCTGGCGAGTCCTAGGTGTCTTGGACCTGGCACAAACCTCACAGGCTGACACGTAGGACTTGACATGCCTAGTTAGAGTGGGCCACTAATAAGATCTAGAAACCAGATCCTTAGTGCCCTCAACACCCGGATGTCCACAAAAGGCAGAATCGTGACACTCACCCAAAAGCTGGAGACGAAATTGTATGGGAACAAACAACTTATCTGTTGGGGTGGATATAGGTGCCAGATGTTGTTCAGACCTAATGCGAGCCGAAATATCCTGGGTTAGAGCTGCTATGAAGATTTTAGCTGGTAGGATGGATTCAGGTGGTATCTCAGTAGGTTGAAAAGCATGGAAGCTCCGAGATAATGCGTCCGCCTTCAAATTTTTACTTCCCGGCCTGAACGTAATGGAAAAATCTAAACGAGTAAAAAACGGAGCCCATCTGGCTTGATGGGGATTCAACCTCTTAGCAGACTCAAGAAATATAAGGTTTTTATGGCCAGTGACAGTTACACAATGCCTTGCCCCCTCCAGAAAATGCCTCCACTCCTCAAATGCCCATTTAATGGCCAGCAGCTCCCTATTCCCTATGTCATAGTTTCTCTCCGTGGGAGAGAATTTCCTGGAGAAGAAGGCACACGGTCTCAGGTTAGTGAGGCTAGCAGGACCTTGTGAAAGGACTGCTCCTGCGCCGTCCTCGGACGCATCCACCTCCACAATAAAAGGTCTCTCCTGATCAGGCTGGATCAGAATGGGAGCGCTACTGAATGCCTTTTTTAATTTTTCAAATGAAGAAATGGCCTCAGTAGACCACTTCTCCAAATCTGCCCCTTTCTTAGTAAGGTCGGTCAACGGTTTAGCAATTACGGAAAAATTCATAATACATTTACGATAGTAATTGGCGAAACCTAAGAACCGTTGTAAGGCCTTTAAGGATGAAGGTCTTACCCATTCCTTAATTGCTAGTACCTTACCAGAATACATCTTAAAGGTGTGAGGAGTCAGAACATGCCCTAGAAACCTGTACACCAAAGACACATTTCTCTTGCTCAGCGGATAGCTGATTCTCCCTCAACACCTCTAATACTTGTTTAACATGAGACACATGGGATTCGAAGTCAGGAGAGAATATTAAAATGTCATCAAGATAGACAATAACAAATTTACCTAAGAACTCCCTAAGAATGTCATTCATGAAGTTTTGGAACACAGCTGGGGCATTGTTGAGTCCAAAAGGCATCACCTGATATTCAAAGTGTCCTGCCGGAGTATTGAATGCAGTCTTCCATTCGTCTCCCTCCTTGATTCGGATTAGATTGTATGCCCCTTTTAGGTCAATCTTGGAAAACCAGGTTGCCCCCAGAACCTGGTTAAATAAATCCGGTATCAATGGGAGGGAGTATCTATTCTGGACAGTGATTTTATTTAATCTCCGGTAATTGATACATGGCCTAAGACCACCATCTTTTTTCTTAACGATGAAAAACCCCGCCCCCATAGGAGAGACAGAAGGTCTAATATGCCCTTTACCAAGGCTCTCCTTAATACAATCTTCCATGGCCTTGTGTTCAGGCTTAGAAAGATTATAAATTCGCCCCTTAGGAAACTTGGCCCCCTCTACTAGCTCTATCGTACAATCATAAGGTCTATGGGGGGGTAGAACCTCCGGGGTTGTTGATGAGAATACATCAGAATATTCCCTAATAACAGTGGGTAAAGTATCAGACTTTACCGAGACCCCAGCCTGTACCACAAGTCACACTTAGGCCCCCATCTCACCAACTCCCCCTTGGACCAATCTATAGTGGGGTTATGTAGTCGGAGCCAAGGCAACCCTAGTACCACCTCAGCCGGTAGGTTCTCCAGGACTAAAAGGGAACATCTCTCTGAGATGTGGCACACACCCACAGTTAGAGAAATCTCTGAGGTACATGAGCTCACCGTACCACCAATAAGAGGAGTAGCATCAATAGCCATGACATGGATAGGAGTTGGTAAAGCAAACATTGGAATACCCAATCTTACAGCATACTCAGAGTCAATAAAGCTGGCTGCTGAGCCAGAATCAATAAAAGCCTTACCTGGCCATTTATCCAACCCCAGAGAAATCGTAATAGGTACCAAAAGCTTACATTTAGAAAAATCAGGGTGTACCTGGTCTTTAGGTTGCCTTGCCTTAGCAGACTTGACAGAGAGGACCTTCTTAGGACACTGGTTGATCCAATGGTCAGGATCTCCACAGTAAAAGCATTCTCCCCGTCTGCGGCGAAGATTCCCTCAGGTCATGCCAACCTGCATGGGTTCCTCGGTGGAGACCTCAGCATTGTCTCTGGGATAGGCCTCTGGCTGGACCACCATCTGGGAAGAGAACTGTTCCTGTCGTCTCTCTCTAACCCGTCGGTCAAGTCGGACAACAAGGGTCATCATCTCCTCTAAGGTCTCTGGAAGTTGATAACTGACTAGAAGATCCTTTAAATTATCAGACAGACCTGACCTGAACTGACTCTTCAGGGATGGTTCGTTCCATCCTGAGGGGACACACCACCTTCTGAATTGGGTGCAATAATCCTCCGCAGGTAGATTGCCCTGAACCAGTGCCTTTAGAGCCGTCTCGGCTACTAGAGCCCTGTCTGGTTCATCATAGAGGGTACCCAGGGCCTGAAAGAACCCCTCCACTGAAGTTAAACAACTGGCGCCAGCACGTAAAGAGAACGCCCAGTCCTGGGGATCACCCTGTAGTCAGGAAATTATAATGCCCACGTGTTGACTCTCGGGGCCAGAGGACACGGGGCGCAAACTGAAGTAAAGTCTGCAACTCTCCTTAAAGAGAGAAACTTCTTCCGGTCTCCAGAAAAGGGTTCTGGGAGCTTAATCTGGGGCTCAAAATGCGGACTGGAGGCCTGAGGAGTGGAAGAACCTTGCCCTAACTCAAAAGAATGGAGTTTTTCCCCTAGCTCCTGCACCATCTGCGTCAGATTAGAGACATGGTCAGTCAGGGTCACCAGAGTATTCATTATACAGTGGTTATTGGTAGTGATGAGCATGAGGTGCCATATTCGATTTCGCGATATTTCGCGAATATTCATCCTAATATTCGTATAATATTCGCCGAAATCGAATATTCACTAATTTTAATAATTTGCGTATAAATATGCAAATTTTTTGTCACATGTTGTGATTTATTAAATGTCTCTAATCTCTAGTGTTCAGTCCAGTGTATACAATACAAGTTTCTTATATTTACGGTTTTGAATATTCGCTGTATTGCAATATAAAATCAGACGAATATTATAAAAATCAATGTTATTGCAATATAGCATTAGCCATTAGCCAATAATAGTAAAAAATTAATTAAATTAAAGATTTTAAAAATACTAATGCACTACATCCGCTGTGTGTTTTACGAATATTCTAGATAGTATTCACATACATAATTGACCACGAATATTACGAATATTCTAAAACCTGATATATCAGCAATACTTCGAATATTCGTAAAAATACACAGCTTAAACGGCAATGAAATGTTCATATGCTCATGCGCATGCGCGTGATTTACTCCGGTAGAAACCAGTTTCATCTTGAATCCATCGTGCGTCAGTTTGTTCCATGCGATTGGCAAGATGGTGGCCAGCAAATTTAAGAAAGCTGAGGAAGAGACCCTTATCATAGTAAGTATAAGTAAATTGTGCATTCTATCGCAAACGCTTGTTTGGCATATCTTACGAATATTCTTATGTAGGTTTATTGAATTGAATTTTTCAGATGTCTTTGTATGTGGAAACTATTTTCGGATGGCAATAAAATTCGCATAGCACATACTTTGATTAGCTATAAATGATAGGTTGAAACAAGTATTGTTGACATTTAAAGGTAATATTTTTTTCATATAATCATTAACATCTACTCATACTAGATAAAATGTGATTTTATTTGTATTACTAAAAAAAATTGTTAAGCATTTTTGATATGACAATAAACGTTTGGTCTGCCATCAAAGCACTATCTCACTGGCATCTGCTATATATTTATATGCTATCCATACATACATGTGGCCGACGTGTCATTATGTATGGATAGCAGACAAATCTATATCAGATGCACATTGCACATCTAATTTCCTGCCTCACATAATATACCCACACTGCATACCACCAAACCCCCCTCAAACCCACACCCCCTCTGACCACCCCCAACACACACACACAGTCTATTCAAACAGCGGTCCAGTTGTTCTTAAACTACAATTCCCATTATGCCCTACTATAGGATGATAGCTGTAGGCTGTCATGGAATGATGGGAGTTGTATTTTTGCCACAGCTATAGGGACGCAGTTTGCTGGAGGGCCACAGTGTGCGGATGGCTAGTCTAAAGATTCTAATAAGTGTCCTGTTGGTCAGGAGACGTAATTTTTTACATTCTATATTCGCTGGTTCATTTAGCGTTACCCAGGGTGCACCACGTGGAGGCGGACCAGCTTTACACCCCATACTATGCTGTCACATCACTAGACAGGTACATCTCTCCTCAGATGGACAATATCTAATTGCTTATACCCCACACACATACAATTTCAATACAATTTAGATTTTATACGTTTATGTTAACTTAAATTGTAGTATTTCACTCTCAAACAATAATAATTGTTGGTTTGGTGGTTGTGATGATGACATGGTGGTGGTCAGTTACTGCGGCATCAAGGCAGCGCATGGCGAGCGGTTCCCTGTAATTAAACTACAACATGCAGAGCTTTTAGTTAGACTGCCTCTCGCTGTGTGCTGCCTTTCTGCTGCTGGAACTTTTCCCTCGCCACCAGCGGTGTAGCTGCAGGCCCAGCAGCTGTTCCATCCGTTTCCTTCACTGTCTCTGCGTTACATAATTTCATTGTGTAATACTGCCGAGGGGGGTCTGGCCAAATCTTTTAGTCCCCATCCTTCTGTGGGATGGGCCTCTTCTGGGTCAGGGCCGCAAAGCAGACGCTTCTCCTGCTTCCCTGATAGTTACAACCCTGGCCGCCACCATTATAGTAAATGTTGACGGATCGTCATTCTTGTCGCTGTGGCGTATTTAGAGGGGCTGCTTGGGGGCCCTGACCCAGAAGGGGCCCACCCTGGAGGAGGAGGACTAAAAGATTTTTTCAGGGCCCCCTCAACAGTATTACACAATGAAATTATATACAGTGAGAGTATAGACAGTGTAGAACACGGATGGAACAGCTGCCGGGCCTGGTCTGAGAGAGCGATCTTTACTATCCACAGTCATGTGGGTGGCATGAAAGGAAGGGCTTGCGAAAATATTTCTGTGGTAGGTAGGTTGTCCCATTAAAAATTTAGCTGTGGGGCAAAGTCATTTCTAGCTACGCCACTGTCTGGGGGCATAAGTGAACTAGCATAAGTGAACTAGCGGCAGGATGGATCCGACCTCTTGTTCAACTTTCTGGAATAGCCTGACGTACTCCACTTCTGCTAATGTTAAAGTTGCGTAATATTAGTTTCATTAAATGTTTGATTAAATGATTCCTTTTTTAATCACGCAGCGCCTGTTAGAGAGAGGATATGATGACCTCCGTTCCCACGCGGACAAAAAGGTCATCATTGTGGATGAGCTGCGAAGGGTGCATGGTGGGAAAAACACCCCATTGGCCGTACTTAAGAAGTGGTCGGATCTCAAGCGGTGGCATCTGCATAGAATCCGCCAGATCCGGGATACTAACTGTCCAGGTACAATGATTACTGAGTGTTGGTGAAATAAACAAAAGTAACGTACAATGATTACTGAGTGTTGGTGAAATAAACAAAAGTAACGTAATGCTGCATTACATTTATTATTTGTGATTATTATTTTTACATAAGTCTAATTTGTTATTATAGGTGCTCGCCTTCCCTCTGTCAGGCGCAGGCCTGCCAGTAGGGATTCATGGGAGGTCTGTGCGTCTGAGGGGGAGGAGGAGGAGCAGCCAGGACCCTCAGGGCCCACAAATGCCCCTTCACCACCACAGGAGGAGGAAGAGGCTGGACCGTCAGCCATACAAGAGTCCCCCCCCCAATTATGGAGGATGATGAAGAGGAGGAAGAGGATGATGACGGAGTTGTCACCACCCCCACAAGGAGGGTAAATATGTGCTTTTGTTGTTTAAACTCATTCACACACACACACACATATTAGTTTAGTTATATTGGATAACAAAGTCCCACACTTACAGTTCATTACAAGCAGGGTAACAAGACAGTACTATCGCAACACTCTTTACAGTCTGTCACCATTCTGGTTCCCTTCTCAGATTGTTCTGCGTTGGGATGGCCCGTCCACACTTTATCTTACCATCCTTTTTAACAGCACCATTATGAGAACATAGGTATGTTAAGTATGTGTGAGACCTGTCCCACCCAATGTCTATGTTAACTTTTTAAAACCCGTTCAAAAATCAATATTAAAGACAAAACCCCAGAAGCAAAACAGGTGTGCTGATTCCAGACGTACTGATTAACGTAAATTATCTCCCTGAGGCATACATTCCCATTGAGACATACCGAGCATCCCTGATTCTCCCCTTTGGTTTACTACAGTGCATATAGCAACTTCAATCCTTAGTTTCGTAATATAATATTGTTTAAATAAAAATTTTCATAATTATGGCAAAAATAAAGTTATAACAAGAACTCTATTGTGCCAACGACCTGCCAACCCCGTCGTACTTTGCCAAAGTCGCCATACATGGCTCTTTTACTCTTTTACTCAAGAGTAAAGACTCTATATATCTATATATGCCATACAACGGGACTATAGGACCCTGATCAGGCAGTTCCGGGAGCAGCACTGCCGGAAAATAAGGGAGATCAGGCTGCAGTTCTCTCATACGATGGCACTTCTGGAGGAGCAGCACAATAAGAACATGGGGGAGCTCATGGACCTCCATGATCAACTAAAGGCCTTGTCTTAAGGCACATTGTTAATTTATTTTATTTTGTTAATTTGTTAATATGCTATTTTCATGGTTAAAAAATATTGTGTGTATGTTTTTGATTAATTTAAGTTGTCTTATTAATTTCAAAACATTAGGTTACAGTAAGGCCCATATACTCCATCACAAACTCATCAGTAGACTGACAAACATCACCTGCAGGTACATATAAAAGGGACATTATTTGTCCTACACAGAAGTTCAATGCATATTGATAATAGCAGTAGTCCTTGATAATCGTTGAGTATATGGCCTACACATAATTATTAAGCAATTGGATAATATCAGCATTTATGGTTGGTGTAGGCCTTATAATCCACGTTAATCTCAGAATCATCTTGACAAACCAGCAGCAGGCATATGGTTACTTAACGTTGTAGTTTAAGGTCTACACATAGCCCTGACTCACTCTGCAGGAACAGACAGAAAAATGTTATTCTTTTTAGCATTAAGTATAAAAGAAAATTCAAATTCTTTTCTCCATTATTCGTTAATCCAATTTTTTGGGGGGAAAATAAAAACAATTGAAGACATCAAGTTTCACCTATAAATACAAGAAATAACTACTTTCAACATAAATACATTATTCTTAAATTTGACATAAACTTGATGGATTGATAATATTTAAAATAAATTAATAATAATTTTGTGTTATTAGAATATAAATTTGTATCCAGCCAATTAAATCATTAGTAACAAAAATGTTATTATTATTAAAATAGCTCAATTAATAAGACTGAGAACTAATATCAAATTTATTTAGAAATAACTGTGGATACCCCACAAAAAAATATAAAAATATAAAAAAAATAGGAAATAAGCAAAATGGTAAGGGCATGTTGTAAAAACTAAACAGCACGGATCCTTTATAGCGCACTTATTACAAAAATGTAAATGTCCTGGCATTGCTTCCGCCAAACAGACCGAAAAATGTGATTACATGACTCAGAGTATAAGAATTCTGAAACTGGTGAGGAACATTATATAGTACCGTATTTTTCGCCCTATAAGATGCACCGGCCCATAAGACGCACCTAGGTTTTTGAGGAGGAAAATAAGAAAAAAAAATTTGAACCAAAAGGTGTGCTTTTGGTGGGTTTTGAATTAATTGTGGTCTGTAGATGGCACTGTTATGGGGGATCTGTGGGTGACGCACATGGGGGATCTGTGGGTGACGCACATGGGGGATCTGTGGGTGACGCACATGGGGGATCTGTGGGTGACGCACATGGGGGATCTGTGGGTGACGCACATGGGGGATCTGTGGGTGACGCACATGGGGGATCTGTGGGTGACGCACATGGGGGATCTGTGGGTGACGCACATGGGGGATCTGTGGGTGACGCACATGGGGGATCTGTGGGTGACGCACATGGGGGATCTGTGGGTGACGCACATGGGGGATCTGTGGGTGACGCACATGGGGGATCTGTGGGTGACGCACATGGGGGATCTGTGGGTGACGCACATGGGGGATCTGTGGGTGACGCACATGGGGGATCTGTGGGTGACGCACATGGGGGATCTGTGGGTGACGCACATGGGGGATCTGTGGGTGACGCACATGGGGGATCTGTGGGTGACGCACATGGGGGATCTGTGGGTGACGCACATGGGGGATCTGTGGGTGACGCACATGGGGGATCTGTGGGTGACGCACATGGGGGATCTGTGGGTGACGCACATGGGGGATCTGTGGGTGACGCACATGGGGGATCTGTGGGTGACGCACATGGGGGATCTGTGGGTGACACTTATGGGGCTCTCTGGATGGCACTGTTATGAGGATCTGTGTATGACAGTTATGGGGGGGATCTGTGGATGACACATATATAGCATCTTATGCTATGTGTCATCCACAGATCCCCTCCATAAGTGTCCCTGTAGTGAATGACCCTCAATACACAGGCTGGGGGCCGGCATCTACTTTTATAATGACAGCGGGGCCCGTGCAGTGACTGTATTCTACTACACGAGCCCCGCTCACTGTATAATCGTATCTCTAATAGTTAATTGTTATGTATATAATCGAATAATGAGCGCTGTGTATTACTTACAACTATAAGCGCTCGCCGCTCGGTAGGTAAGAGAGAGGAGGGAGGAGGCAGGCCGGGAGGACAGGCGCTGGCAGCATGAGTCATACACCATGCGCCCACACCGCCTGCTTCATTCATAAAGTGGGCGGCGCAGGCGCGTTACATATGACTCACACTGCCAGCGCCCGTCCTCCCGGCCTGCCTCCTCCCTCCTCTCTGCTACCTACCGAGCGGTGAGCGCTTGTAGTTGTAAGTAATACAAAGCGCTCATTATGCGATTATATACATAACAATTAACTATTAGAGATACGATTATACAGTGAGCGGGGCCCGTGGAGTAGAATACAGTCACTGCACGGGCCCCGCTGTCATTGTAAAAGCAGATACCGGCCCCCAGCCCATCCTCCCTCACAGCTGATACACCCGCCGCGCGGCATCGCGGCGGGTGTATCATTGAAAACTCAGCAAAATCAGCAGCATTCACTGTATAAGACGCACTGCTATTTCCCCCCCACTTTTGGGGGGGGGGGAAGTGCGTCTTATACGGCCAAAAATACGGTAGGTATTTTTTTATTACATTTTTTTAAAGCTGTGTCTATATATATTTTGCATGTGCAAATTATCATTACATAATTGTCAATATTTTAGAAAAATATATAAAAGTAACTATCCCTATATACATGTGTCATTCAGGCTTCATTAACAAAACCGGATTGTCACACGGATGAGTATAACGCCAGTCGGACCCAACCATGTAGATAGGTCAACACGGAAGTCAGCCATCCCTCCCAGGACAACAGACAACACCATGTTGGAACCTTAATCCGTAGCAAAAAAAAATAAACATAAAAATAATAAAAATAATTTTTTTTCATTAGGTTCATCAATAAGTCCAGTACAATTTTTAGTGCACAAGACCTTTTGACAAGGGAAGGCCACATGCGGTCCACAACTTGCTACATCGTGAAAAACACTGGCGCCCCAAACCCAATTTTTTCTAAAATAAAACATTATAAAATAAAATAAAGTAAAATAAATTAATTTTGTAAATGAAACCTAACACAGGATTCTTTTTTAAAACATTATTTAGATACATATTGCTTTGTATAAATATTGACAATACATAATTAACACAGCACATGCATGAATATGAACAATCCAAACCATGTTTTTAGAATTCTACACTCTAGACTTGTTATAGTGCAAAGTAGAAAAAGTGATCCATGCTGGTTGCCTACGCAGGATTAATAACCTTCATGTTTAACAGTTAATACTGTAGTAAAATGTAGACTCAAAAGTTATGATTCATAACTATTCCGAATAAGGGAACTAAAATAACTAAATAACCGTTAAGTACACTGTTATTAAAAAAATATATACTGTCGTAAAGGTCTCAAATATCTGGTTTGTAAATTAGGTCTAATGCTCCCTGAACCACTAGTTCACATTTGATACAAGATGCATGATGGCATTTTCTTCTTGAAGACTGCTCATGGCATCACGGCAGAAAACATTAATTAATGTATTATTAACCTGGTCACTTGATCTGTTGAATTAGTCCTGTGACCTAATTCTTTCAAAACATACTGTTGCTCAATGCTGAACATACACTTGAACAACTGTAGCAACGCCAGAATATAGCACTGGACCCACAGGCTTGTACAGTAGGCACTAGGCATGATGGGCTTTTTTTGTTGAGCGTATCACTCTGGAACATGTTAAATCCTGAATCATCCGACAACATAAAATTATGAAATTGATCCAGAGTCCGATCCATAAGCTCCCTAGCATATACATTTTTCTTATATCAAAATTAAATAAATATTATATGTTTTTTCATAAGGGTATTGAAAACAAATGTTCAGTACCAATGTCTTGAGTTCCCTTTTCATTGTGCTTTTTTTTTTAAAAAAAAAAAAACTACTTTCACTGTTAAACATTTCAAAGGATTTTGATTGTGGTTTTAGTAAGATTTTTTTTCCCAAAAAATTTTTAAGTTATTGCCAATCAGGATAATAAAGTTTATATTTACATATATCTTAAATATCAACCTTTTACTTATCAATTCTACAATTTTTTTAAAGGTGTTTATAACATTTATTACACAAATTTTAGGACTCAGGTCAATCTATGAATATCTCGCTCTATGTTTGATACTTTACACTGTATTGACATTTCTGTAAATTACAAACATAATTTTTACAGAAGCAGAAAATATATATTTCTGCATTGTTGTTTATGAAATTAAAAGAAAAAATAATACGGAGCAGAAAATATCTAAACACTTTACTTAATTTTCAACTTGGGTGCTCCAATAATATTATCTAATAAAAATAATGTATTTAATTTTGTAAGTGTACTAAAGAAATAGTATTAAAGCTACAATTTAAGGCCAAAATAAACTGTAAACCTGTAAGACATCAGCATTGAAATATAAACTATGTAGTTAAATTAATTAAAAAAAATAGTATACACATCAAAGCACAAATTGTAGTCTTATTAGGCCCCTACATGACTCATATAGATCAGGACAGTCAGCTGCATCCACCAGAGGATATTTGAAAATGGTATTGAATGAGGCCCACATATAGCTAGGCTCTAATCAGCAGGACACGCAGCAGCAGCAGCAGCAAATAGAGTGTTTTTAGGCCCCTAGATGACTCAGATATATCAGGAGTCTGGACAGGCGGCAGCATCCAACAGAGGATATTTGAAAATGGTATTGAATGAGGCCCACATATAGCTAGGCTCAAATCAGCAGGACATGCAGCAGCAGCAGCAGTAGATAGAGTGTTTTAGGCCACTAGATGACTCAGATATATCAGGAGTCTGGACAGGAGACAGCATCCACCAGAGGATATTTGAAAATCGTATTGAATGAGGCCCACATATAACTAGGCTCAAATCAGCAGGACATGCAGCAGCAGTAGATAGAGTGTTTTTAGGCCCCTAGATGACTTAGATATATCAGGAGTCTGGACTGGCGACAGCATCGAACAGAGGATATTTGAAAATGGTATTGAATGAGGACCACATATAGCTAGGCACAAAATCAGCAGGACAGGCGGCAGGAGCAGCTAAATGTGCATCCGGAACATATTACCATGAATGGCCCCACCAACAAACAGGGGCAGCACCAACACTAAAATAATACACCTTACATTGTATCATTTTCTAACTAAGCAGCATGAATGTGAATTAATGAGTGGACCACCCATCAGACCATGAACACAACCCAAAACTAAATAAAAAACAAGTTATATTTTTAATTTAATAGTCTAAAACTGTAATGTCGTAATATATAATACATTAAATATTTACATTGAAAAAATGTTTTTACTAAAGCAATTTGACATTTTGAACACACTCTATTTTCAATTAATCAATCAGGTATACTTTATGCCAGCAACATTCATCTATAATTTTCGATATAAGGCGCATCAATTCTGTAGCAGACCACTGTGTTAAGGCAGCATGACTCAACGTGTTCTGATTCCTCTGAGCCAGAGGGATAAAGGACTGCAAGGGTTTAGTGGTGTCTCTGTTGTCCTCCGTTTGTCTGTGAGGAGGGATATGTAACGCAGGTCGCCAGACCCATACACGATTGTCGCTGCTCACATCCAGCACTAACGACATGTGCACGTCCACACCGTCCTGAGATCAAACAGAGCCCAGAAGTCAGTGAAGACGTTGCTTGGCCTTGGCCAGTTGTGTTAGTGTCCATGTCATTAAGAAACATTAAAAAACAACGGAGAAGTGGAGGGAGAGCGAGGGAGAGCAAAGGAGAGGGATGAACAAGGGACCCTTCAGCGCCCTGAACCGACAGCGGGGGCCAAGAAGTCACTGCCGATCCAGGACTTATTCATTTTGATGAATGTGAGTCTGTCCACAGAGTCAGTGGACAGACGGGTCCTCTTGTCGGTGACCACCCCACCTGCCGTGCTGAAAGTCCGCTCAGACAGTACGCTGGAGGGGGGGGGGCAAGAAAGTAACTCCAGCACATACTGAGCCAGCTCACGGCAGGTGTCCAGCCTGGCAACCCAGTACTCCATGGGGTCGTCGGTGCTCATGCTGTCGGAAGCACCAACGGACCCCATGTAGTCTGCCACCATGCGGGCCAGCCGCTGGTGGTGACTAATGCTGCTGCTGCTGGTACTGGGTCGCGCAGACTGGTAGAACAGCCTCATCTCACCCATAAGGTCACCTGCTCGGCTGGTGCTGCTGGTTCCAGCCACCTGCTGGGTGAGATGGGCGGGGAGAACTGGAGCGTGAGGCCTAGGGTTTGCCTCCTCCAGCCGGTGGACCAGACAGGCCCGCAATTTTTCAATACGGGCCTGCCTCTGGCTGGCTGGTAGAAACTGCTCCAGTTTCCCCTTGCAGCGAGGGTCTAAAAGGGTGGCCAACCAAAACCAATCCCTCTCCTTTATTTTTGTGATCTGGGGGTCCCTGAATGAGGCATCGCAGCATATGGGCAGCCATGGGGAAGAGCACAGCCCGCTGTGACTCTTCAGAGCTGCCCGGGACCATGACCTCTTGGTCCTCCTGCTGCCGATGCTGCTGCTCCCGGTCGGAGGTGCCCCATCCCCAGACTAACGGTGCCCCCAGCACCGGCTCTCCCTCCTGACCAAGCCCAGACTCCTGGATGTCCACTAATTCATCATCCTCCTCCTCGTCCTGGGCCTGGTCATGGTGGAGCATGGTTGACTCTTCATGCTCCACCAAGGCACTCTCCCCAGCCTCAAGCAGGTGATCTAGTGTCCTGTCCAGCAGGAACACTAAGGGGAGCACGTTGTTGAGGCCAACATGCTCCCTGCTGACCATCTTTTTCGCCTGCTCGAATGGGGCCAACACGTGGCAGACTTGCTGAATCTGCCCCCACTCCACATTAGGGACGTAGGGGAGTGAGTGTGATGGCCCTGGAGTGCCTAGCTCCAGCAGGTATTCCCTCACCGCCCGTCGCTGCTCCCACAACCTCTCCAGCATGTTGAGGGTGGAGTTCCACCGCGTCACACTGTCCATAATCAGCCTGTGGGTGGGCAGGTTGTTGTCCCGCTGCAGTTTGGACAGGGACGCGGTGGCGGTTGGGGATCTGCGGAAGTGGCTGGCAATCCTACGTACCCTTTGCACAATGTCACTCAACCCTGGGTAAGTGCGGAGGAATTTCTGTACCACAAGGTTGAGGACATGTGTCATGCAGGGCACGTGTGTCAGACTGCCAGCCTGAAGGGCGGCGAGTAGGTTGCTGCTGTTGTCACAGACAACCATACCTGCCTGGAGACTTCAGGGTGTCAGCCACTTCTGGACCTGAGCCTGTAGTGCGGACAGAACATCAGGTCCAGTGTGTCTCCGTTCCCCCAAGCTCACAAGCTGGAGCACGGACTGGCAGCGGACGTGCCCCACACTTGCGTAGCTACGGGGATG
This sequence comes from Bufo gargarizans, assembly GCF_014858855.1. Lineage (NCBI taxonomy): Eukaryota > Metazoa > Chordata > Amphibia > Anura > Bufonidae > Bufo > Bufo gargarizans. The sequence continues at coordinate 199,875,569 of NC_058084.1, read as the reverse complement.
CTTGCTTGGGGGCTCAGCAGCCGTGGAGACAGTGACTTGCGGGAGAGGAGCATTTCTCCCATGGACACCCCGGGGCGGCACCACAAACTCAGATGCCGCCGTTCCCTCCCCGGCGCCTCGGAGGGAAACCCAATGGGCTGTAAAACTTAGGTATCGACCCTGCCCATGTCTGCTGGTCCAAGCATCCATTGTGAGATGCACCCTGTCGCTGACAGCATGATCCAGCGACAGGGATACATTCTGCACAAGGTGATGGTGTAGGGCAGGGACGCCAGTCCTGGCAAAGTAATGGCGGCTGGGGACACGCCATCTGGGTTGGGCCTGCTCCAACATCTGCCTAAATGGGTTGCTGTCAACCAGATTGTACGGAAGCAGATGGGCAATAACCCTTGCCAGGAGCCCATTGAGTGAACGCACACGTCGGTCCCCTGGGGCATAGGGCGCGGTGCGTTCAAAAGCATCAGCAACTGATGGCTGTCGCCGGACGGCAGAGGAGGAGATAGAGGAGGGTGCACTGGTTGCAGAGGGATGCAACTGACCTCCGAGCAACTGACCTCCCTCTCCTCACCCTGGCATGGCAGAGGTTACAAATGACAACAGTAACATTATCTGTTGCCAGGGTGAAGAAAGCCCAAACAGGCGACTTCCGCACCAACCTCCTGTCCGATGAGGTGGTGCTGGCTTGCGCCTGTTGGGGCTCGGTGTGCAGAGGTGGAGCATGCTGCTGCTGCCTGCTACTCTCAACAGTAGAGCCCCTGCCAATGGGCTCCCTGGAGACCTGGCGCACCGTTTGCCTCGGGTGCCTACCTTCTTCAGTGCTGCTGTCACTTGCCAAAGTAGGTGGCACCCATTCGGCGTCACCCTCCTCTGCAATGTCAGACCCAGTGCCAAACTGTGGTGGACTGAGGGGAACAGCTAACATGGAGCCCCTGACCGGGATCCGCTGTCCCCTCGCTGACACCTGGGTCTGACTAGGTGCGGGTTTGGTGTTTTTCAAACCACCCGCACCTGTTGGAAGGGATTTCAAAGGGGTATGTATAGTTACCCCCTCCTCCTCCTCGTTATCCCCCATCCCTTCCAAAAAGTCCTGCCCATCTTGAGGGCTGAACTGTAATTCAGCCTCCTGCATAGCCTCCCCCAGAATGTCCAGCTCAGTGTCCTCGTCTTCAAACATGAGCGGGGACAATTCTGTGGGAGTGGGGGTTGCTTCTACAGGAGGCGTAGATCTGCCGCTACTGCTGCTGCTGTGAACTGGGGCTCAGAACTCCGTGGCACTTGAGTCAGCCACCAGAGCCATCACTGTCTCGGCGTCCTGAGAATGTATGGCCCTTGGACGGCTGCTAAAACTAAAAAAGTCACGGATCAGGCGGACGCCCCTGCCACCTGCCCCTGCCCCTGCCACCTGCCCTTGCCTGGAGGAGCGGCCCCGTGCTGGCAGCGGTCCAGCATCGGAACTGACTCCTCAATTGGCCCCACTGCGGCTGCCTGCACGGCCCCGTGCACTCATATTTTTTAGTTTATTTAATAAACTAATTTAAAAGGTGTTTGGGGTCATACTTTATTGGGGTTAGGACGTGTGTCAATTTTTATTTTATTTATTTAACTTATAATGTAAAAAAAAAAAAATTAAATTAAATAAATTAAAGTAATAAACCTAAAATAAAACCCCTAACTTAAAAACCAAACTAATTCAAAGAAAATATAAAACTTTTTTGTTTTTTATGACAATAAACTAAGACAAACACAGAAACACCAGACAATCAGACACAAACATAGAACAAACTAAACCTTTTTTTTTGTTTTATAAAACTAACAAAGAAAAACGCATACAATCAAACGGAAATACAAGACAAATGTAACTAAGCTGAACAAAAAAACGAAACTTGTTTTTTCTAACTATAAAACAGAAAAAACGCGGACAATCAGACGCAAAGACAAGACAGATGTAACAAATCTAAACAGAAATAACCAAACTTTCTTTTTTATTTTACTATAAAACACAAAAAACGCTAACAATCAGACGCAAAGACAAGACAGATATAACAAAGCTAAACAGAAAGAACCCAACTTTTTTTTTTCTCTAACTATAAAACACTAAAAACGCGGACAGACGTAAAGACAAGACAGATGTAACAAAGCTAAACAGAAATAACAAAACTTTTTTTTTTTTCTAACTATAAAACAGAAAAAACGCAGTCAATCAGACGTAAAGAAGACCAGACAGATATAACAAATCTAAACACAAAGAACTCGGACAATCAGACGCAAAGACGAAACAGATGTAACAAAGCTAAACACCCCAAAAACTTTTTTTTTTAAATAAACTAACAAAGAAACACAAAGACAGTCAAACAAAAAACTATTAAAACAAAACTTTTTAACAAGGACGGACAGAAAGACACAAAATTGCCCTAAATCCCTAACTGACCTAACCTAAAATCTGTCCTAAATAGCCCTAAACACTAACCTAAACTATTAATCTATATCTAGAGGTATTTTCAAGTCGCTAACTCCCTATCCCTATATGCCCTACACAGATCCCTGCACTAAAACCTATCAGCTAACTGTGAAAAAAAGTAGATTTTCCAGCTTCACCTCGCAGTGCGTATTGTATTAGGAAACGTGCTTAAAGACCAAACATCAGGCTCATTTCATCAACATGTTTCAGATCAACATATATTACAGATCCTTCCTCATGACATAGGAAATAAGACTGACAAGCCTTATATAAAGAGTAAAAGCAATGATTCAGCTGTGGATTATTAGTTGGTCAATTAGACTGCTTTCACCCCACCCACAGCATATACCACTGAGACACAGGAACAGAACTGCATGAGAAGAGAGAAAAAGAAAAAAGAAAAAAAAAAAGAAAAAAAAAATTCTCTTTTTTCTTCCTTCCATGCTGTCCCTAGAGGACAAGATAAGAAGATACATCTAATAGTGCAATATTAAATCTTGTCTGATTAAGGCCCAAAGGTATACGGGACTGAAATCTAAAAATCCAATAAGCTTCTCTATTGAGAAGAGCTTTCCTATGGTCTCCGCCCCGTTTAGGAAAATTAACTCGTTCAATGCCCTGAACTTTCATGCCAGCAATATTGCCCTGGTGGCAAGAGGCAAAATGCTGGCTGACTGCCGACACATTTTTTTCAAAAGCATGAGATATATCTGAGATATGTCTGCATATCCGAACTTTGAGGGCATTGGACGTACATCCCACATATTGCAATTGACATGTAGAACAAAACACACAATACACCACATGTGTGGTATTACAGTTGATGTATTGTTGTATCTCAAATGACTGCTGGGCTGCAACAGAGGCAACAAACCGTCCTGTTGGTACGACACTGTAACAAGTACAAATGCGTTGTCCGCATTTGAACATCGCTTTGGACCTAAGCCAACATTGTTGCGGTACCGTACCATCTGAAAACCGACTTGGACTACGTTTTTGAGAAAGTGTTGGCGCCTTGCGGGCAACACATTTTATTCCTTTGTCCACAATCGGTTTCCATGCGGCATCTGTGCGCAAAACTGTCAGATTCTTTCTGACAATCTTGCAGACATCCAGATATTCAAGACTATAGTTAGTTATAAAGAATGGCATTGCAGTCTGGCCCCCTTGTTTTAAACCTCTATATTTTTTATGTTTAGGAAAAACCAGGTGTCGCCTGGGTAATGAAAGAGCTGATTTTTTAGCTGTGTCTATTAAAGACTGGCCGTAACCTCTAATCTGCAGCCGGGCAGTCAACTTTTCTGCCCCTCCAAGGAAGGTGGAATCATCTGAGCAATTCCTCCTTAATCTGATAAATTCACCCCTAGGGATGTTTTTAACCACGTGTTTCGGATGACAGGACAGGGCTAATAAAGTGGTATTGCCCGCTGTCTCTTTTCTATAAGTACAAGTGGTTATCTCAGATTTTTCCACATCACCATGGAGAGTGAGATCCAAAAATGAAATAGTATGCACATGAAAATCGACCATAAAGCTCAGATTAATTTGATTATCATTGAGATATCTCTCAAACAGTGGTATGGCCGTCACATCCGACGACCAGATGAACAACAGGTCATCTATGTAACGGCCATACCACTGCAGGGAGAAAGACCACGGGTTACCACAGGAAAACAAAAAAACGAGACCCCCACCAAGACATGTATATGTTCGCCAGTGAGGGCGAAAATTTTGCGCCCATCGAAACTCCAGTACATTGTAGGTATAGCTTCTGGTCGAACATAAACACATTGTGTTTGAGCAAGAACTGAATCACATCACAAATATAAGCAATGAATTCCAGGCTATAATCTGAATACACATTTAAAAACCATTTGGTTGCGGCAATAGCCTGATCATGCGGTATGACTGTATAAAGTGATGTGACATCAGCTGTTATCCAAACAAAATCCGGGTTCCATTTGAAGTCATAAAAGGATTGTAACACTGACCTAGTGTCCAGCAAGAAACCAGGCAAGGTTTGCACTAATGGTTGTAAGAGACTGTCTACCCATTCTGACATTCTTTCAGAGTATGAGCCTATGCCTGCAACAATTGGTCGCATCAAAGAAGGAAACACTGGCTTGTGTATTTTCGGGAGTGAGTGAAATATCGGAGTGATAGGAAAAGGAACATAAATATAGTCTGCTTGTCTCTGATTAATGAACCCTCCACTCACTCCAACATTTAACAAATCCAGAAGTTCCTCCTGAAAGCAGGGGGTGGGGTCACTGGATAGCTCCGTGTATGTGTCCGGAACCTCTAGCATGAGGAGATTCTGGGACCTATACACGGAGCGATCCATGACCACCACCGCACCCCCTTTGTCTGCCTGTCTAATAGAAATATCTGGCATAGACTCCAATTTAGATACAGCTAGTCTTTCCTCAACAGTTAAATTATTTCTGTGCTTGCCTGTGTTGTTGCTGACATTATCCTTTAACCGGAACAAATCGCGCTCCACCAACTCTTGGAAATTATCCAATACATGTGAGCGCGACTGAATCGGATAAAAGTCAGGATTGTATGTCAAAAAATCATCAGAACAATTAACAAGAGTATCAGTCTCATTGCACCTTAAGCGACATTCTTGAAGTTGGGATGTGACACTAAGTTCCTGGAAACTAAACATGGTATGGAGTAAACTCTTGCTGTCCTGTGAAGGACCTTCGGGTGATAAACCCCCCCTAGATGAGAGTTGATTATTCACAGTTACAGTGTCATCACATTCCAAATTCAAAAAATATTTTTTGACTGTCAAATCTCTGGCAAATTTATTTACGTCAAGAATGGTTTTATAAATGTCAAAATGAACTGTGGGAGAAAATGACAGACCCCTGGAAAGTATGTCCAATTGCTGCTGAGACAAAATTTTAGCAGAGATATTCACAACTTGCAAAGTTTCTACATCTTTATGTGTCCTTTTTTGTACAAAGGAACCTGTTGGTGTGCTCCCACACCTTTGGATTATATTGTGCTGTCTGAATATGAACCAAACTCCTGCTCCGTATACCTCTTTACGAGGCATTGAGGATTGTGAAGAAAGGCTCAAAAAAATTGACTCTATTTTTAATGATGATGATATAGATTCACAACATACGTTGGATCTGAAAATCCAAATGAGCTCTCTTGAAGTGCTGCTGGTTCGCGAAATGCGCACATGGTGGGACTTGACCGCTTTGAAAAAATATGTGGATAAAAAAAATGATTCCACGCGGCTTGAGGTTGAAAAAATATCCAACAACTATTATGATTTTCTTTCTGAGTGGCAATCAATTCTATCAGAATGTTCTTTTAAACTTATGCAACTTATTATCACACAGGAAGAACTTTTACTCTCCAATTTACGGGAAGAAATAAAAGCTACACAGGAGCTTATAACACTTATGGTCGACAATGACCTGTTCCAGGATCTGGATAATAAGTTACAAAAGAACCTGTTTAAATTGGAAGAGACTCTGATTTCAGTAAAACAGGAGAAGTTCAACCGCGACCTGCAGGAATACAAAACCAACGTGGTGTATAAAACAACAGAAAATAAATCAAACAAGCCAATCATGAGGAAATCACAGCGCAACAGAAAATTCAAAACGCCGAAAGTGGGCTTCAATTCAACAGAACCAGACTTGTCTGGCCTTGACTTGCCACAAGTGATAATTCAGCCACAGCTCGGCTTACATCGACCGCCCAGAACGAATCGACAGCAAGACCTACAAAAAACGGCGAGCTGGCCGCAAACACAGAAAAAGCATGCGGTATCCGTCGTGACACATAAAGATGTAGAAACTTTGCAAGTTGTGAATATCTCTGCTAAAATTTTGTCTCAGCAGCAATTGGACATACTTTCCAGGGGTCTGTCATTTTCTCCCACAGTTCATTTTGACATTTATAAAACCATTCTTGACGTAAATAAATTTGCCAGAGATTTGACAGTCAAAAAACATTTTTTGAATTTGGAATGTGATGACACTGTAACTGTGAATAATCAGCTCTCATCTAGGGGGGGGGTTATCACCCAGAGGTCCTTCACAGGACAGCAAGAGTTTACTCCATACCATGTTTAGTTTCCAGGAACTTAGTGTCACATCCCAATTTCAAGAATGTCGCTTAAGGTGCAATGAGACTAATACTCCTGTTAATTGTTCTGATGATTTTTTGACACACAATCCTGACTTATCTGATTCAGTCGCGCTCACATGCATTGGATAACTTCCAAGAGTTGGTGGAGCGAGATTTGTTCCGGTTAAAGGATAATGTCAGCAACAACACAGGCAGGTACAGAAATAATTTAACTGTTGAGGAAAGACTAGCTCTATCTAAATTGGAGTCTATGCCAGATATTTCTATTAGACAGGCAGACAAAGGGGGTGCGGTGGTGGTCATGGATCGCTCCGTGTATAGGTCCCAGAATCTCCTCATGCTAGGAGTTCCGGACACATACACGGAGCTATCCAGTGACCCCACCCGCCGCTTTCAGGAGGAACTTCTGGAGTTGTTAAATGTTGGAGTGAGTGGAGGGTTCATTAATCAGAGACAAGCAGACTATATTTATGTTCCTTTTCCTATCACTCCGATATTTCACTCACTCCCGAAAATACACAAGCCAGTGTCTCCTCCTTTGATGCGACCAATTGTTGCAGGCATAGGCTCATACTGTGAAAGAATGTCAGAATGGGTAGACAGTCTCTTACAACCATTAGTGCAAACCTTGCCTGTTTTCTTGCTGGACACTAGGTCAGTGTTACAATCTTTTTATGACTTCAAATGGAATCCAGATTTTGTTTGGATAACAGCTGATGTCAGATCACTTTATACAGTCATACCACATGATCAGGCTATTGCCGCAACCAAATGGTTTTTAAATGTGTATTCAGATTATAGCCTGGAATTCATTGCTTATATTTGTGATGTGATTCAGTTCTTGCTCAAACACAATGTGTTTATGTTCAACCAGAAGCTATACCTACAATGTACTGGAGTTTCGATGGGCGCAAAATTTTCGCCCTCACTGGCGAACATATACATGTCTTGGTGGGAGTCTCATTTTTTGTTTTCCTGTGGTAACCCGTGGTCTTCCTCCCTGCAGTGGTATGGCCGTTACATAGATGACCTGTTGTTCATCTGGTCGTCGGATGTGACGGCCATACCACTGTTTGAGAGATATCTCAATGATAATCAAATTAATCTGAGCTTTATGGTCGATTTTCATGTGCATACTATTTCATTTTTGGATCTCACTCTCCATGGTGATGTGGAAAAATCTGAGATAACCACTTGTACTTATAGAAAAGAGACAGCGGGCAATACCACTTTATTAGCCCTGTCCTGTCATCCGAAACACGTGGTTAAAAACATCCCTAGGGGTGAATTTATCAGATTAAGGAGGAATTGCTCAGATGATTCCACCTTCCTTGGAGAGGCAGAAAAGTTGACTGCCCGGTTGCAGATTAGAGGTTACGGCCAGTCTTTAATAGACACAGCTAAAAAATCAGCTCTTGCATTACCCAGGCGACACCTGGTTTTTCCTAAACATAAAAAATATAGAGGTTTAAAACAAGGGGGCCAGACTGCAATGCCATTCTTTATAACTAACTATAGTCTTGAATATCTGGATGTCTGCAAGATTGTCAAAAATAATCTGACAGTTTTGCGCACAGATGCCGCCTGGAAACCGATTGTGGACAAAGGAATAAAATGTGTTGCCCGCAAGGCACCAACACTTTCTCAAAAACTCAGTCCAAGTCGGTTTTCAGATGGTACGGTACCGCAACAATGTTGGCTTAGGTCCAAAGCGATGTTCAAATGCGGACAACGCATTTGTACTTGTTACAGTGTCGTACCAACAGGACGGTTTGTTGCCTCTGTTGCAGCCCAGCAGTCATTTGAGATACAACAATACATCAACTGTAATACCACACATGTGGTGGATTGTGTGTCTTGTTCTAAATGTCAATTGCAATATGTGGGATGTACGTCCAATGCCCTCAAAGTTCGGATATGCAGACATCTCAGATATATCTCATGCTTTTGAAAAAAATGTGTCAGCAGTCAGCCAGCATTTTGCCTCTTGCCACCAGGGCAATATTGCTGGCATGAAACGAGTTAATTTTCCTAAACGGGGTGGAGACCATAGGAAAGCTCTTCTTAATAGAGAAGCTTATTGGATTTTTAGATTTCAGTCCTGTATACCTTTGGGCCTTAATCATAGACAAGATTTAAATTGCACTATTAGATGTATCTTCTTATCTTGTCCTCTAGGAACAGTTATTGCATGGAAGGAAGAAAAAAGAGAATTTTTTTTTCTTTTTTCTTTTTTTTCTTTTTCTCTCTTCTCATGCAGTTCTGTTCCTGTGTCTCAGTGGTATATGCTGTGGGTGGGGGGAAAGCAGTCCAATTGACCAATTAATAATCCACAGCTGAATCATTACTTTTACTCTTTATATAAGATTTGTCAGTCTTATTTCCTATGTCATGAGGAAGGATCTGTAATATATGTATCACGATCGGCGTGACTATCACATACGTGACACAGAGGGAGGGAAAGAGGAAGGCCCTGCCCAAGTGAGAGGGAAGGTGGTGACCCCTGACTCACCTTGCGGCTGGCACCTGGCTGCCCTGACGTCCCTAGACGGGTTCCTCACCCGTACGCCGATCACGTGCCTAAAACCCTGGCTTTCCCTAAGATGAGCCCTAGATAGTGAACAGGGCGGTGGGAACACTAGTCCGCACCACTAGCTCTAAGGGAAAACACCAAGGGGAGGACAGACAATACAGACTAAACATATAATCCCAGGTGGGCGACAACAGGAGACAACAAAAAGCCCAACAGGGATCCGGAGGGTAGCACTCTGGAACAACAACCAGGATTCACAGCTCCAGTGGGTCAGTATAGAAGTCCAGGCAGGAAGCTCTATAACTGGCAACTAGAGAAGTGTGAGAGGAGAATATAAGGAGGTTGGAAGTGGCAGACAAGAAACAGCTGAGGAGGAGAAGCTACGGATCCCTGAGTGAGACAAAAAGGATTGCAAGGCAAACACAGAAAACAATCACTAAGAAACAACGTGATCTTTAGACATAGAGCGCGCAGCCACCCGCTGCGACTTCCTGACCCCGGGTATAACGGAGTCAGACGTGGCTCTTGACACCCTCGTGACAATATGTTGATCTGAAACATGTTGATGAAATGAGCCTGATGTTTGGTTTTCAAGCACGTTTCCTAATAAAATACGCACTGCGAGGTGAAGCTGGACAATCTACTTTTTTTCGCTATTTCTCAGCCTTGGTTCCGGTTCTGTGTCCGTGCTCCTCGGTGGTGTATTATTACGTTTATCAGCTAACTGTATCTTGTATCTTTTACCTAACTAATCTAACCTATCTAATAATTCAGACCCTAAAAACTATTCCCTAATCAATCACTAGTACTACCTAACACTAAATAGCTAAATAAAAGTATCAATTCGAATTTCTTGAACAATAGAAACCAACAGCTCACAAGCACAAGCTGCTATCTCTCCAAAATCTAAACCCACAAAATGGATACCGGGGAGTGCCTCGATTTATATAGTGAGAGGTAGACTACTTTCTGATTGGTTGCTAGGGATGTTGCTAAGCTGTGACAATGCCTTCTCATTGGCTATAAGCAAGACTAGGGAGGGGTTAGCAATCACCTCACATGGAATACAAGAAAAAAAATATGAATATTCGGTTTACGAATAATTCGCAATATTATACTATCCACCTAAGCTGACGCAATAGACTAAAAACCTTACATTATATGAATAGAATTATGCGAATTATTAATGATCGATTTTTCGCATTATAAGAACCGTTGTAAAATAGGCTACATGCAATGGTATTTGAAGGGTCACTCAGTAAGTAAACGATATGATGTCTGGTAATATTTGAGGGCCGATTATTCTCTCAATATACGCTATATGTGAAATACTTACAGTAGTTTAGGCGGGAAAACCATAACACGAATAGTTTTTTTTGCAAATGTAATGGCAGCGAATTTTCGCATACAATACTATACATTAAAAGTGCTAAAATTAAATGGGTATGGCTATTGTACGGTTTTTGACATGTCAAGTGTATTCTAGGCACGGTTGCTTGTCATGGAACATAACTTAGCCTTTGCGAAAAATCATCTTTACAATATGCGAGTGGATCGGATTGCACACAAGCTTTAAGCAAGAACATAGTTATGCTTGACTGATGAAAGAATGAATAGGAATATTTCGAATATAGTGCTATACGATATTCGCGAAAAAAATTCGCAATCCCAATATTCGCGCTCAACACTAGTTATTGGGCCTGTTAATCTGTAACGGTCACGTACACACACACAGGGGGGAGGATAGTGACCACTGCGCTCCACCCTCACTCCTGGCCCTGCCTACTTGCCTCACGAGTCCTAATGACAAGGGACAACTGGACGGCAGTCCCTAACTTAGGATAAGTGCAGGAAGGACAGACAAGACCAATAACGGATAGTGAACGGATCGGGTCAAAACCAAGAGGACAACGCAGTACAGAGGGATAAGCAAAGAAAGGTCAGGAGAAGCCGGGGTCATAAATACCAGGAGAGTTGAGAAGTACCAAAGGAGTCCGCAAAGAATAGTCAGGTGGAAGCCGAGGTCAATATACCAGGAAGGATGCGCAGTACAGGAGGAGCAGGCAAAGGATCGTCAGGGAACAGGATCAGGTAAGTACACAGGTATCCAGCAACTGCCAGGAACCTAAATTAACAGGCAACCTGTGGCCAGCAGGCTGCCTGCATTTATAGTGGGGAGTGAGGGTCATGTGACGTGGCCAGCATCACATGACCGACAGAATGACCAGTCGAGCACCGAGTGATCAGCTCAGCGCTCAAGGCAGACCTAGGAGCAGGGAGCCTCCCAGCTAGCAAAGCCGCCCTGGGAACAAGGCCAAACACAGATCCTCGCTCCCGAAGCTAAGCAGCAGGTCTGCGGCTGATGGGAGACCGAGTGCACCTTCGGCACCCCGTTACAGGTGGGCCTGGAGTGGGGAGTTCTGGAGTTTTCCTTCCCTCCTCCTAAAAGAACCACCCTTGAGATTCTTGGTGGCATAGCGTTCCACCATTTCCAGGGCATTTCCAGGAGATACCTGGCCGATGCAGTGCCCTCCAGAATATGTCAGAATAGTCTATCCATCATAGCCGTGGGACTCAGCACATTAGGCTGTAGCCACTTTTACAAAAGGTGGACTAATTTATAATACTGGGGTCTCGCAGGCTTAGCCGGCTTAAACCCCCACTGATGTACCCGCTGGGCCAGAACCAACACATTCACCCCAGTCATGCCAAAATCTGACCCTTTACCTTTATGTAGTCGGCCACTTGATTGTCCGGCAAGTCAAAATACACCCGCTGGGACTCTGATGCCAGGAAAGGATTGACGACCTCAGCATACTGGTCTCGGGGAAGCTTTTACCTGGTGGCCACTTTCTCTAACATTGCCAGGTAGGTTTCAATGTCGTCTGAGGGTGTCATCTTAGGGATCGCTGCACAGACTGCTTTCCAGGCATCGTGGACGCTTGAGGTTGCTCCACGCAAAGCCATCACGTGTTGTAGCAGCAACTGGTCGGTCTCTTGCTGCTGCTTATTAACCTCCCGTTGGTGCAGGTTGGTCTCCTGCTGCTGCAAATTAGCCTTGAGGGCCTTCACAACAGCCTCCATTTTGTCGTGGGGCACAGGTGGAAATACAGCTGGTTTGATGTACAACATACAACTGTGCCCAAAAATGCAAACCCCAAAATATATCAGCGTTCACGCCAGCCTCACTGCCAATTGTGGGGATTCGCTCTGATAGTTAGGAACAGCGGATGCAGTATAGAGGCAAAGTACACAGTTCTTGAATCAAACAGTGGTGTTTATTCACACATTGGTGTATAACAAAATGCAGATAATGTGTATCATGAAACGCAGGTGGCTTGGTGTTTGTTCACACACAAGGAAAGTCTATAAACAATAAAAGTCACCTTTTCTCTTGGTTGTTAATTCACACCCTGTTAGCAGTTCAGCCTCATCAATAGGTAGCCTGTTCGCCTTTAGAGTGGCCTGAGTCCTCCAGCCCGGCTCAAACCTCAAATCCCAGCACAGCCCTCAGTTCATAGCACACATACTTCTGAGCCCCACTGTAGGAAGGAGGTGAATCCACCACACCTGGCAATGCTGGCTGTTTTTTTTATGCCTGGCAAAACCCAGCCTGGAACATAGGGAGTAGTCACCCACCCAGCACTTTGACTACTCCCAGTAAGAGCCATTCCAGATCAGCTATAACAGCCATGCTAAATCTCAATTAGCAATAACTGCTGCTGACACATAAAATACTAGCTCTTACTTCACCTATGCCAGGAACCTCGGTGACACATACCTTTCATTCATAATGATTCTAGGTAACTTCTTGCAATACTTATTACAACTTAGAGGACAGCAGATATGGTAAAATCCTGCTTCTAGTCACTGGCACTTAGGTGCAGTCAGAGAGTAAGCACAGGAATTCTTCTTTTACTTCTTCTAATTGTCATTGCGGCACTGACCTTCCTTGCAGCATACTCACAACATTTTTAAGTAAGAGCGCCAGTAAACTTGTTTTATTTCTATATAATTGAACTCATAAAGCCCCATAGGTGTGGTAAAATCTATCTTTTCCCGGCCTTTGGGTGCCATGGGGACCTGCCAGTATCTACTAGTTAAATCTAAAGTAGAGCAGAATGCTGCAGAACTGAGGGCTGATAGAGACTGTTCTATTCTAGGAAAAGGGTACACGTCTTTATGGGTGATGTTATTTAATTTGCGGTAGTCCACACAAAATTGTATTGTACCGTCCTTTTAACGCATGAGCACTAAGGGTGCGGCCCAAGGGCTATGACTGTCCCGAATTACATTAGAGGCTTTCATGTCATTCATGTCATTCACTAGCTGTTTCACTTGTTTGTACATGGCTGGTGGTATGGGTCTGTATCTTTCTTTAATGGGTAGGTGGGACCTAGTAGGGATGGTGTGTTGGATCGCCTCTACTTTCCCCAAATCTGTGGGGTGTTTACTGAAAGCAGCCATATGCTCCTTAGTAACCTTCAGGACACCCTCCTTTCACTCAGCGGGGGTGTTCTGATCCCCAATGTGCAGATGCTCCACCAGAGGCTCTCTGGCTGGCAGACTGCGTGGATGGACAGTCGACGTGGACAATATGATTGTCCCCAACATGTATTCATTTAGCAACTTGTCTGGTATTTTTTCAACTGAATAGGGAGGTCACTAATGTTTAGCATGCCGATTGGCACCCTGCCATTCTTCACAGTAACTGCATTGCAGACAGCGAGCAAATATTCCTTGCCCCCATCCAGTATAGGTTCCATAAGGGTCTAGTAAGTTTGCCCATGTGGTCCTATATGTGCTTTACACCAAAGTAATGTCTCTGAGTGAAGTTGTAACCATATGGGTTTAGCATCAGTAACCCTTACATTTCCAATTTCACCCTTGTGATCACTGAAATTGTTATGCCCTCTGAGTGCCCTCAGTGTATGATGTAACACTCTGTGGACCGGCAAACGTGCTGTAACTAACTCTTACTGGAGTATACACATCTATTCCTCCACACAATTTAGCAAAATATTAATTCCCTATACAACTGGGTGAAAACCTTCATCATGCACATGCACAACTACTAACCCTTGCAGCTGTAATTCAGTGTTACCTACAGTCCTGATCAAAAGTTTAAAACTAATGAGATTCCACAGTGGATTTCGGTGTTGATTTACCAAAGATCTAACCCTATGCATTGCAAATAGAGATGGCGCGAACATAGAATTTTCCGTTCGCGAATGGCGAACGGGCGAACCGGGCGAACCGCCATAGACTTCAATACGCAGGCGAATTTTAAAACCCACAGGGACGCTTTCTGGCCACAATAGTGATGGAAAAGTTGATTCAAGGGGACTAACACCTGGACTGTGGCATGCCGGAGGGGGATCCATGGCAAACCTCCCATGGAAAATTACGTAGTTGACGCAGAGTCGGGTTTTAATCCATAAAGGGCATAAATCACCTAACATTCCTAAATTGTTTGGAATAACGTGCTTAAAAACATCAGGTATGATGTTGTATCGATCAGGTAGTGTAAGGGTTACGCCCGCTTCACAGTGACAGACCAAACTCTGACAGACCAAACTCCCCGTTTAACGCACCGCAAACAACCGCAAACAGTCTATATGCACAACTGCAAACTCCACATTTGCACAAGGTTGGAGACCAAGCTAGCCATGTCCCGTTCCTTGTCCTCACTGACGTCATTGAAGGTCTCTTCCTCCACCCAGCCACGTACAACACCAAGGGTCCCCGAAAGGTGACAACAAGCCCCCTGGGATGCCTGCTGTGGTTGGTCTTCCACCTCCTAAAAGCCACTTTCCTCCTCTGACTCCTCTTCTTCAGACTCCTCTCTCTGCGTTGCCGCAGGTCCAGCAATCCACGACGACAAGGCTGCTTCTGGTGGTGATGGTGACCACAACTCTTCCTCTTCATGCTCATCTACGGCCTGATCCCACTTTCTTCGCAGGGCACGCTCCAGAAAAAACGCATATGGGATGAGGTCGATGATGTTGCCTTGGGTTTGACTGACCAGGTTTGTCACCTCCGCAAAAGGACGCATGAGCCTACAGCCATTGTGCATGAGCATTCAGTAACGCGGCCCAAAAATACCCAGCTCCGCAGAGGCTGTCCTCTTTTTTTTAAATAAAAAAAAACAGTTCTTAACAGTTTAATCTCTGTTTTGTCCCCTATCAGGGCAGGGGCCGGTGTATGGAATAGATTTTAGGAACCGGTAGATGGAAAAAGATGCTTGGTCGGTCCTCTTACTTGCGCCTTGCAATGTACCGTGCCACCAGATATGAGTGGTGTGTTAAGTAGTACTATTCCTATCAGTTTAATCCCTGTTACGTCCCCTATCGGGGACCGGTCTATGGAATAGATTTTAGGAACCGGGAGATGGAAAAAGATGCTTTGGTTGGTCCTCCTACTTCCAATTTGTGGCACTGCGCGTGCGCCGTGCAATCTACTGTGCCACCAGATATGAGTGGTGTGTTAAGTTGTACTATTCCTATCAGTTTAATCCCTGTTACGTCCCCTATCAGGGGACGTGTATGTAATAGATTTTAGACAACCGTAATAATTGACACACTCATGACATAAATTTTATTCCTCTATGCATCAATCTTGGTGTAGTGATGACTGTGCTTGTGCACACGTTTGGGAGATTGCAGGCAATGGGTGGTTTTCAAAGCCTATGGTGGTGCGGAGGTAGTTCAGTGACAGTTAAGTGACCCAGAAAACAATGATTCTGCAGTGTGGGCCCATTGTTGGCCTAGTAGGCTTTAATGATCACCTTAGAAGATCACAAAGAAAATTAATGTTTTTTCTATGCAAAATTATCCAGCCGAACGCTTTTGGTCTGTTCACAATGAAGCAACGACCTTATCATCTGGGGTGTGCGAACATTGCCATTGCCAACACACTCATAGAGGTGGTCGCTTCATTGTGATACGCAAGCCCCTTCACCACAACAAGGTAACAATCACAAAGGGGAATTGACACATGTATGTGCCTTTTTTTGTTTTGTTTTTGCAGCCATAGTCCAGCACCAGAGGCCAGAAAAATTAGGCATGTACACATGCCTGAAAATTTTGGTATTGTTGCAGCCGCTGCTGTAGCAGCGGCCAGAAAAATTGAGGTGAGGTAATCTAGACTTTTTTGACCTAGGCGACTTCTCTTCTCAGTGACAATACTTCCTGCTGCACTTAAGTTCTTTCTGACAGGACACTTGAAGTGGGGCAGGCCAGAAGTTCTATCGCAAATTGGGATAGCTCAGGCCACAGGTCAAGCCTGCACACCCAGTAGTCAAGGGGTTCATTGCTCCGCAGATTGTCGATATCTGCAGTTAAGGCGAGGTAGTCTGATACCTGTCGGTCGAGTCGTTCTCTGAGGGTGGACCCCGATGGGCTGTGGCGATGTGTAGGACTTAAAAAGCTCTGCATGTCCTCCATCAACAACACGTCTGTAAAGCGTCCTGTCCTTGCCGGCGTGGTCGTGGTAGGAGGAGGATTACTTTCACCTCTTCCCCTGTTATATTCCCGTCATGCTGTGCTGTGACATCACCCTTATACGCTGTGTAAAGCATACTTTTTAATTTATTTTGGAACTGCTGCATCCTTTCCAACTTCCGGTAATTCAGTAACATTTCAGTCACTTTCTGCTTATATCGGGGGTCTAGTAGCGTGGCCACCAAGTACAGGTCGTTCTCCTTCAGCCTTTTTATACGAGGGTCCCTCAACAGGCACGACAGCATTTGCACAAGGTTGGATCCTGAGCTACTCATGTCCCGTTCCTCGTCCTCACTGATCTCACTAAAGGTCTGTTCTTCCCCCCAGCCACGTACAACACCACGGGTACCAGATAGGTGACAACGAGCACCCTGGGATGCCTGCTGTGGTTGGTCTTCCTCCTCCTCAAGCCACAATCCTCCTCTGATTCCTCAGACTCCTCTTCCAGCGTTGCCGCAGGTCCAGCAAGCAATGCTGTTTCTGGTGGTGATAGTGACCACAACTCTTCCTCTTCACGCTCATCTACGGCCTGATCCAGCACTCTTCGCAGGGCACGCTCCAGGAAGAAAATAAATGGGATGATGTCGCTGATGGTGCCTTCAGTGCGACGGACTAGGTTTGTCACCTCCTCAAAAGGACGCTTGAGCCTACAGGCATTGTGCATGAGCGTCCTGTAACGTGGCAAAAAAATGCCCAGCTCCACAGAGGCTGTCCTAGCACCCCAGTCATGCAAATACTCATTGACGTCTTTTTCTTGTTGGAGCAGGTGGTCGAACATTAGGAGTGTTGAATTCCAACGTGTCAGGCTGTCGCAAATAAGGCGACTCACCTGCATGTTGTTTCGCCACTGAATATCTGAAAAGTGCGCCATGGTCGTGCAGGAACACCTGAAATGGCCACACACCTTCCTGGCCTGCTTGAGGACGTCCTGTA
Source organism: Bufo gargarizans (assembly GCF_014858855.1). Classification (NCBI taxonomy): domain Eukaryota; kingdom Metazoa; phylum Chordata; class Amphibia; order Anura; family Bufonidae; genus Bufo; species Bufo gargarizans. The sequence continues at coordinate 199,858,024 of NC_058084.1, read as the reverse complement.
AGCCTGGGTACTTATGCACAAAGCGTTGTACCATCAGATTACACACATGTGCCATGCACGGCACATGTGTTAACTTGCCCAAATTCAATGCGGCCAACAAATTGCTTCCGTTGTCACACACCACTTTGCCGATCTCCAGTTGGTGCGGAGTTAGCCACTGATCCACCTGTGCGTTCAGGGCGGACAGGAGTGCTGGTCCGGTGTGACTCTCTGCTTTCAGGCAAGTCAACCCCAAGACGGCGTGACACTGTTGTATCCGGGATGTGGAATAGCCCCTGGGGAGCTGGGGGTGTGGAGTTGATGTGGAGCAAGACGCAGCAGCAGAAGAGGACTCGGCCGAGGAGGTTAGTGAAGAGGATGGAGTAGGAGGAGTAGAGAAGGTGGCAGCAGGCCTGCCTGCATGTTGTGGCGGTGTCACCAACACCTCTGCAGAGCCACGCATTCCATGCTTGGCTGCCGTCACCAGGTTTACCCAATGCGCAGTGTAGGTGATATACCTGCCCTGACTGTGCTTTGCAGACCAGGTATCAGTGGTCAGATGGACCCTTGCTCAACACTGTGTGCCAGACATGCCATGACTTCCTTTTCCACAATAGTGTACAGGTTGGGGATTGCCCTTTGTGAAAAGAAATTTCGGCCGGGTACCTTCCACTACGGTGTCCCAATAGCTAAAATTTTTTTGAAGGCCTCGGACTCCACCAGCTTGTATGGTAAAAGCTGGTGGGCTAAGAGTTCTGACAAGCCAGCTGTCAGACGCCGGGCAAGGGGGTGACTCTGTGACATTGGCTTCTTATGCTCAAACATGTCCTTGACAGACACCTGACTGTGGGCAGATGAGCAGGAACTGCTCAAGGCTCAAGGCGGAGTGGCGGGTGGTTGAGAGGGGGCAAGGAGGACAGCAGTGGTTGATGTGGCTGAAGATGCTGGACCAGGAGGAGGATGATGGCTTTGAGTTTGTGTGCTGCTTGTACTCGTCATCATGTGTTGATCCCATAGGCGCTTGTGATGTGAGATCATGTGCCTTCGCAAAGCAGTTGTACCTAGGTGGGTGTTGGACTTCCCACGACTCAATTTCTTTTGGCACAGGTTGCAAATGGCATTGCTGTTATCAGAGGCAGACACACCAAACAAATGCTGAGCTTTGCAATGACGGCATTCTGGTGGTGGCAACAGCATGCGTTGATTGGTGTGCTGTCTGGCTGACCTCGGTGCAGATACATGCTGTCTGACTGTGCCACTAGCTCCTTGCGACGACCTCCCCCTGCTTCCAACTCGTCTCCTCCTTCTCTCTGTCGTACGTGGCCTCTGAACACTGGGCATTATTCTAGGGCCAAAGGGAATCACAGCACCACGACGGCCCCTGCAGGGTGGCCTGCCTCTGCCTGTCATTTTTTTTAGATTAGTTTAGTTGTACTATGCGTGCAAGCTACTGTGACACCAGATATGAGTGGCACTGTGCACTGGCAGTAGTTGGCAGAGTAGACGCTGTAGGCCTGACACACACGCTTGCAGACAACTAACTGCTATTATATTACAGTAAAAATAAAATATATTTTTTTTATGCAAGCTACTGTGACACCAGATATGAGTGGTACTGGCAGAAGTTCGCAGAGAAGATGCTGTAGGCCTAGCACACACGCTTGCAGACAACTAACTGCTATTATATTACAGTCAAAATTGTTGTTTTTCTTTTTTAAACGCAAGCTACAGTGACACCAGATATGAGTGGCACTGGTGGCACTGGCAGAAGTTGGCAGAGTAGACGCTGTAGGCCTAACACACACGCTTTCAGACAACTAACTGCTATTATATTACAGTCAAAATTGTTTTGTTTTTTTAATGCAAGCTACTGTGACACCAGATATGAGTGGCACTGGCAGAAGTTGGCAGAGTAGATGCTGTAGGCCTAACACACACACGCTTGCAGACAACTAACTGCTATTATATTACAGTCAAAATTGTTGTTTTTCTTTTTTAAATGCAAGCTACTGTGACACCTGATATGAGTGGCACTGGCAGAGGTTGGCAGAGTAGACGCTGTAGGCCTGACACACACACTTGCAGACAACTAACTGCTATTATATTACAGTCAACATTGTTTGTTTGTTTTTTTATGCAAGCTACTGTGACACCAGATATGAGTGGCACTGGTGGCACTGTGCACTGGCAGTAGTTGGCAGAGTAGACGCTGTAGGCCTGACACACACGCTTGCAGACAACTAACTGCTATTATATTACAGTAAAAATAAAATATATTTTTTTTTATGCAAGCTACTGTGACACCAGATATGAGTGGTACTGGCAGAAGTTCGCAGAGAAGATGCTGTAGGCCTAGCACACACGCTTGCAGACAACTAACTGCTATTATATTACAGTCAAAATTATTTTTATTTCTTTAAATGCAAGCTACTGTGACACCAGATATTGTCACGAGGGTATCGAGAACCACGCCTGACTCCGTTATACCCGGGGTCAGGAAGTCGCAGCGGTTGGCTGCACGCTCTATTTAAGATAGGGCTGTTTTCCTTATGGTAGCTTTCTGGGTTTGCTTTGCAAACCCTTTTGGCTCACTCAGGGACCTGTAGCTCCTTCTCCTCAGCTGTTCCTTGTCCAGCACTCCCAAACCTCCTTATATTCCTCTCTCACACTTCTCTGGTTGCCAGAGATAGAGCTTCCTGCCTGGACATCTATTCTGACCCACTGGAGCTGTGTTGCTGCGTTCTCGGATGGTTGTTTCAGAACGCTACCCTCCGGATCCCTGTTGGACCTTTGTGGACTGCTGTGGTCGCCCACCTGGGTGTTTGTGTTTGTTTGTATTTGTCTGTCCTCTCCCTGGTGTTTCCCTCTTAGTGCAGTGGTGCGGACTAGCGATCCCACCGGCCCGTTCACTATCTAGGGCTCATTTCAGGGAAAGCCAGGGTTTAGGCACGTGATCGCCGCACGGGTGAGGAACCCGTCTAGAGACGTCAGGGCAGTCAGGTGCCAGCCGCAAGGTGAGTTAGGGGTCACCACCTTTCCCTCTCCCTTGGGCAGGGCTTTCCCTGTTTTCCTCCCTGTGTGTGACGCCGGTCATTACATTATCTCTGGCCCTTATTTTGTGTAGGTAAAAAAAAAAAATTTTTTTTTACCTACTTAGAATCCAGTATGGATCAAATTGCTGCTCTGTCCAAACAATTTTGTGGCCTGTCTTTGGAGGTGGTAGGATTGAAGGCGTCGGTCCTCCAGCAACAGCAGCAATTACAACCGACCGCAAGCCCAGCGGTTGCTACTGGTAACCAGGTTGTTGCGGAACCCAAGGTCCCTCTCCCTGACAGATTTTCTGGGGGAAGGGACAAGTTTTTGACGTTACGTGAGGCCTGTAAGTTATACTTTAAACTGCGCCCTTACTCCTCTGGTAATGAAGATCAGCGGGTGGGGGTTGTTATTTCCCTGCTGCAGGGGGACCCGCAGTCCTGGGCGTTCTCTTTACCTACTGATTCCCAGGCTCTTCGGTCAGTGGATGAGTTTTTCGGGGCCTTGGGGCTCATATATGACGACCCTGACCGAGTAGCACTGGCTGAATCAAGATTACGGAGACTCTTACAAGGAGAGCTGCCGGTAGAGGATTATTGCTCTGAATTCCGTAGGTGGGCTACGGATACCCAATGGAACGACCCGGCTCTCAGGAGTCAGTTCTGCTCTGGGTTATCCGAAAGGGTTAAGGATGCGCTTGCATTATATGAGACCCCCGTTTCCCTTGATGCGGTTATGTCCCTTTCTATCCGTATAGAGAGACGCCTTAGGGACAGGTTGAAAGAATCGGAGAAATTGGTAACCCCTCCCAAGCAGCAGTTAGTCTGTACGGACTTAGACGAGCCTATGCAGCTAGGAGGAACTACTCGTCAGGTCCGTCCTCCTGAGGCTCGCCATAGGCGTGTTTTTTTTTTTTTTTGTGGGGAGAGGGGTCATTTCATTAATGTCTGTCCTTCTTTCCTCAGAAACAAAAGACCGTCGGAAAAACTACTAACCCCAGGCTGTCAGCCGGGGGGTATACGTCTCCTCCATACGTACATCGCAATTTGTGTTGCCAGCGGTTATTATTTTTGGTGATAAGACGGAGACTATTTCTTTCTTTCTAGACAGTGGAGCAGGGGTAAATTTGATAGATGCCAATTTTGCCCGCTCTTTGGGTTTGTCTCTCTGTACGTTACAGAGACCCATTCCCATATTCGCTATTGATTCTGCTCCCCTGTCTCAGAGAAACCTCACCCACATCGTTCATAATTTACACCTTCGGGTAGGGGACCACCATAACGAGATGCTTTCAGGTTATGTTCTGGAGGGGCTTCCCACTCCGGTGGTGCTGGGCCTTCCCTGGTTGGTAGCGCACAATCCAGTGGTGGATTGGCAGGCCAGGGAGATATTGGAGTGGAGTGAGCAGTGCAGAGAAAATTGCTTAAATAGCAATTGCTTAGTCGCCTCCATAACTACCCTACCTACATTTATTTCGGATTTTGAGGATGTTTTTTCTGAAAAAGGTTGTCAGAAGTTACCACCTCATCGTCCTTATGATTGCCCGGTTAACCTTATTCCTGGCGCAAAATTACCCAAGACCAGGTTATATAATCTTTCGGGTCCAGAGAGACAAGCCATGAAAGATTATATCTCCGAGAGCTTGGCTAAGGGACACATCAGACCCTCTTCTTCACCCGTGGCTGCAGGGTTTTTCTTCGTCGATTTTCGCGAATTAAATCGGATAACCATCCGAGACCCATACCCTCTTCCTCTCATTCCTGACCTGTTTAATCAGATTGCGGGTGCTAGGTGGTTCTCCAAACTTAATCTTAGGGGGGCCTACAATCTGATTCGTATTAAGGAGGGGGATGAGTGGAAGACAGCGTTTAACACCCCTGAGGGGCATTATGAAAATCTAGTTATGCCTTTCGGTCTGACCAATGCTCCTGCCGTCTTTCAACATTTCGTTAATGACATTTTTAGTCATCTAATCGGCAGGTTTGTGGTAATATACCTAGATGATATTTTAATTTATTCATCTGATCTGAAAACACATGAGGTGCATGTCAGACAAGTACTGCAGGTCCTACGGACGAATGAATTATATGCTAAGATTGAAAAATGTGTCTTCGCCGTTTAGGAGATACAATTCCTGGGTTATTTTTTATCTGCGTCAGGTTTCCGTATGGATCCTAGGAAGGTCCAGGCAATTTTAGATTGGGATCTTCCTTAGAACCTCAAAGCACTACAACGGTTCTTGGGCTTCGCGAATTTCTATAGGAAATTCATTAAAGATTATTCACTTATTGTAAAACCGCTTACTGATATGACTAGGAAGGGGACTGATTTTTCTAAATGGTCTGACGCCGCTAAAGTTGCTTTTTCCTCTCTAAAAGAGAGGTTTACCTCAGCACCTGTACTAGTCCAACCTGATGTCTCTCAGCCTTTTATTGTTTAAGTCGATGCGTCAGAGGTGGGAGTGGGGGCTGTGCTGTCTCAGGGTCCGTCTCCTGGCAAATGGCGCCCTTGTGCTTTCTTTTCTAAAAAACTATCTCTATCAGAAAATAACTACGATATAGGCAATAGGGAACTATTAGCTATTAAACTTGCGTTTGAGGAGTGGCGTCACTTCTTAGAGGGGGCAGTCCACCCCGTCACTGTGATTACGGACCACAAAAATCTCCTGTACCTCGAATCAGCTAAGCGTCTCACCCCTAGACAGGCTAGGTGGTCGCTATTTTTTACCAGGTTTAACTTTGTGATTACCTATCGTCCTGGGGCAAAGAACACTAAGGCTGATGCACTATCTCGTTGTTTCCCTGGAGGGGGTACTGTGAGTGATCCGGTGCCCATTCTACAGAGAGGAGTGGTTGTCTCTGCGGTACACTCTGTTTTGGAGGGGAAGGTGCTCGAGGCCCAGGGGGACGCCCCGGTCTCTTGCCCCTCAGAGAAATTGTTTGTACCCTTGAACCTACGTTTCGAATTATTAAAGGAACATCATAATTCGGCACTTGCTGGGCACCCGGGTAGTAAAGCAACCTTGGAGCTATTGTCTCGTTGTTTTTGGTGGCCAAGGTTGTGTCAGGATGTATTAGATTTTGTGTCTTCTTGTTCTACCTGTGCGCGCGCAAAAGTTTCACATACACGTCCTGCAGGGTCTCTATTACCACTCGTCATTCCCAATAGACCGTGGACACATCTGTCAATGGATTTTATCACTGACTTACCTTTGTCTGCGGGTAAAACAGTTATTTTGGTAGTAGTGGACAGGTTTAGCAAAATGGTACACTTCATTGCGTTACCCGCACTACCTAATGCTAAGACTCTTGCTCAGGTATTCGTCAGTGAAATCGTGAAGCTTCACGGGGTCCCCTCCGATGTTGTTTCGGATCGGGGTACCCAGTTTATTTCTAAATTTTGGAAAGCTTTTTGTTCCCGTTTGGGGGTACACTTATCCTTTTCCTCAGCTTTCCATCCTCAGTCGAATGGACAGACTGAGCGTACCAACCAAAACCTTGAGACATATCTAAGATGTTTTGTGTCTGAAAAACCAAGAGTTGTGGTCATCATATTTACCGTTAGCTGAGTTTGCCATAAATAATCGTCGTCAGGAATCCACTGGCAAGTCACCATTTCTTGGTGCATATGGTTTTCATCCCCAATTCTGTACTTTCAAAGAGGGGGGGTCTTCTGGGGTTCCCGAAGAGGAACGTTTTTCGTCATCTCTTTCATCGGTATGGCAGAAGGTGCAAGCTAACTTGAAAAATATGGGAGGTAAATACAAATGCATGGCTGATAAGAGACGGTCGCCAGGTCCGGACCTAGGAGTGAATGACTATGTGTGGTTGTCTACTAGGAATATTAAATTGAAGGTTCCCTCTTGGAAACTGGGTCCTAGGTTTATTGGCCCTTACAAAATTGTAGCCATCATCAACCCCGTGGCTTTTCGCCTGGAGTTACCTCAGACTTTTAAAATTCATAATGTTTTTCATAAGTCGTTACTCAAAAAATATGTTCCACCTCTACAACCATCACCGCTGCCACCCCCACCTGTTGTCGTGGATGGTAATCTAGAATTTCAGATATCCAAAATTGTTAATTCTCGTCGGGTCCGCTGCTCTCTTCAATATCTGGTGCATTGGAGAGGTTACGGTCCCGAGGAAAGAATGTGGGTTCCTGCGTCTGAGGTAAACGCTGACAGGTTAGTTCGGGTTTTTCATGCCTCTCATCCTGAGAGACCTGGTCCTGAGTGTCCGGAGGCCCCTCGTAGAGAGGGGGGTACTGTCACGAGGGTATCGAGAACCACGCCTGACTCCGTTATACCCGGGGTCAGGAAGTCGCAGCGGTTGGCTGCACGCTCTATTTAAGATAGGGCTGTTTTCCTTATGGTAGCTTTCTGGGTTTGCTTTGCAAACCCTTTTGGCTCACTCAGGGACCCGTAGCTCCTTCTCCTCAGCTGTTCCTTGTCCAGCACTCCCAAACCTCCTTATATTCCTCTCTCACACTTCTCTGGTTGCCAGAGATAGAGCTTCCTGCCTGGACATCTATTCTGACCCACTGGAGCTGTGTTGCTGCGTTCTCGGATGGTTGTTTCAGAACGCTACCCTCCGGATCCCTGTTGGACCTTTGTGGACTGCTGTGGTCGCCCACCTGGGTGTTTGTGTTTGTTTGTATTTGTCTGTCCTCTCCCTGGTGTTTCCCTCTTAGTGCAGTGGTGCGGACTAGCGATCCCACCGGCCCGTTCACTATCTAGGGCTCATTTCAGGGAAAGTCAGGGTTTAGGCATGTGATCGCCGCACGGGTGAGGAACCCGTCTAGGGACGTCAGGGCAGTCAGGTGCCAGCCGCAAGGTGAGTTAGGGGTCACCACCTTTCCCTCTCCCTTGGGCAGGGTTTTCCCTGTTTTCCTCCCTGTGTGTGACGCCGGTCATTACAGATATAAGTGGTACTGGTGGCACTGACAGAAGTTGGCAGAGTAGATGCTGTAGGCCTAGCACACACGCTTGCAGACAACTAACTGCTATTATTTTACAGTCAAAATTGTTGTTTTTCTTTTTTAAATGCAAGCTACAGTGACACCAGATATGAGTGGCACTGGTGGCACTGGCAGAAGTTGGCAGAGTAGACGCTGTAGGCCTAACACACACGCTTGCAGACAACTAACTGCTATTATATTACAGTCAAAATTGTTTTGTTTTTTTAATGCAAGCTACTGTGACACCAGATATGAGTGGCACTCGCAGAAGTTGGCAGAGTAGACGCTGTAGGCCTAACACACACACGCTTGCAGACAAATAACTGTTATTATATTACAGTCAAAATTGTTGTTTTTCTTTTTTAAATGCAAGCTACTGTGACACCAGATATGAGTGGCACTGGCAGAGGTTGGCAGAGTAGACGCTGTAGGCCTGACACACACACTTGCAGACAACTAACTGCTATTATATTACAGTCAACATTGTTTTTTTTTTTATGCAAGCTACTGTGACACCAGATATGAGTGGCGGCACTGGGCAAGTGGACACAGTACACGCTGTGAGCCTGACACACACAATGGCAGGCAACTGCAATTAGATTACAGAGGAAAAAAATAAAAGCAGACTGATGTACTAGCCCTAAAAAGGGCTTTTTAGGGTGCTGTCCTTACAGCACAGATCAGATGAGTCTTTCAGGACTGGAGTGGACACTGAATACACTGGCCTAGCTATCGATTTCCCTATTAAATCAGCAGCAGCAGCATTGTCCCTCCTCTCACTAACCCTAAGTTCAGACCTGAGCGTTTTACAGCGCGTTCCTACGTGCTGTAAAACGCTCAACAAGGAGAAACCAATGATTCCCTATGGGAATGGTTCTCACCTGGGTGTTTTACAGCGCGTACGATCGCGCTGTAAAATGCCCGATGCTCAAACAAGTTCTTGAGCTTTTTTTGGGCGTTTGTCGCGCGTTCCCGTACATAGATATTCGGGAACGCGCGACAATGTGTGTTCGCTTGTCTCTGTATGCGCGATTGTAAACGCCCGTACAATCGCGCATACAGAGCGCTTGTTTCAGAACGCTCAGGTCTGAACCCAGGGTAAGGATGCTGCTTCCGAATGAATCTAAAATGGATGCTGTCCAGGAGTTGGGAGGGTCTGCTGCTGATTGGCTGGAATGTGTCTGCTGAGGTACAGGGTCAAAGTTTGCTCAATGATGACAAATAGGTGGTGGACCTAACATCGCATATGTTCGCCCGCCGCGGTGAACGTGAACAAGCAATGTTCGCCAGGAACTGTTTACCAGAGAATAGCTCGGGACATCTCTAATTGCAAACGGTGAAATATACAGTGGAAATTTGTAGCATAAATTAAACCAATCAGATTCTATCTTTTATTTTGGACAGCTCCTTTGGAAAATGAAATAAGGAATCTGATTGGTCGTTATGGGCAACTAAGCCAGTTCTACTTTACACCAGTTTGATAAATGACCCCCTTAATTCTTCTCTGTACCAATCCTGATTCCTATTCGTTTTGAATGTGTACTCTTTGCGGAAGCTTCCATGCTATTTTTTTTTACATGAGTTATTGGTCATTTCAAAGACAATGTATAAGAAACTGGTTTTACTAAAATCTTGTTACTGTGATAGTTTGGTAGATCGCTACTTTTTGCCACCAAAAGAAAAGTCCACTGGAATCTGTGTAAATTTAGATGTAGCAAATGGACTTGAGGGCATGGGTGGGCATATTACACCTCAAATCTGTCATTACACTCCCTAACTTACTACTGTTAGGGCAGCTTTTAAATGCCATAGTGATTAGGGGCCTTTCTAGTGACAAGTATATTGTAGAGTCGTCTCCAGTCAGTCAAGAAAGGGTTAATACTTGGGACCACTGTGGCTGACTTCACAGTTAAAGTGCATGAGGTAGGTAGCAATAATAAGCCCCTGTAGTAACTATGGCAACTGTGCCGCTGATGTCATAGATGCCTAAGTCTATGACATAAAGAACCCACAGAGAAAGGTTCCATAACAGAAGGACAAACGGCCATTTGCAGAGCAATGCTTGATGTGTCTGGAGACCTGGAGCTTCACCATCTGTAGAGGGAAGAAGGGGACGCCCGCCTAGCGTGCATGCGCCATCCTCCCTGTTTTTTAAAGGGCAAGGATTTTCAAAGGTGGGTACATTGCTTCAAAATACAGGGATGGTAGGGAAGACAAATAATTTGAGCCATAATTTCGGAGCGACAGCTACTACTTTGCTCCTGCGGCAGATGCTGTGGTATTCTAACATGACCTCTCCACTGTGGTGAACTAAATAGGAGGCTGCTCAGGTGCAGTTTGTTACCTAAAACTGCCCAAAACCAAACCAGCCCATTGGAGTCTACGGGTCCGTGAAAATCACTTCGTTCTGTCAGTGATATTCACTGACCATTGGTGGGAGCTGTGATAGAAACTAAATTTTCAGCCTAGCAGTGTATATGGAATACAGATGACACATGGAGGGCAAAAAACTGACACACGGATCCTTCACAGACATTTTCACGGATGAAAGACTGACCAGCTTGTCACAGATGTCATCACGGACGTATGAAAGAGATCTTATTGTTATTGGGGCATTTATATATCACGGGGCGGCCACCAGCTCTCATTTCTCTTCACCAATCTGATACTGCGCAGTCAGTGAGGGCAGTGTTAGGCCTCATTCACACATCAGTGTTTGGTCAGTGATTTCCATCAGTGATTGTGAGCCAAAACCAGAAGTGGAGCCTCCACAGACATAAGGGAAAGATCTGCATCTGTTCTGTGGTTAGACCCGCACCTGGTTTTGGCTCAAAATCACTGATAGAAATAACTGACCCAAATATTAGAGTGGCAAATGCAATGTGACGCGAGGTCTACCTTATCTTGCGTGTCCATGCTGTGCTCTCACTGCACTCTCTCACTCTCTCTCACTGAGTTCATTTCATTGGTGCAGAAAACCTGGCTGAATCTGCACTGAAACCGCCTCCCATTGTATTCAAGTTCATGCAGACGAGGGTTATTGTCCCCCACAAAGCCATACCCGGAGCCTGCCAGTGGTTTGGCTCCTTTCAGTGACAGAAAACACAGCGCAGCGGTTTCTGACGTGGGATACACAGAGGATTTTGGAGCTGACAAAACCTACCTTTAAAGGGATTTATGTCATTTCAGCAAGTGGCATTTGTCATGTAGAGAAAGTTAATACAAGGCACTTACTAATGTATTGTGATTTTCCATATTGCCTCCTTTACTGGCTAGATTCATTTTTCCATTACATTATACACTGCTCGTTTCCATGGTTACGACCACCCTACAATCCATCAGTGGTGGTGGTCGTGCTCGCACACTACAGGAAAAAGCACTAGCCTATGTTAGGTCTTACGGTACCAACCACCAAATATGTAGGTCAGCACTTTTTCCTATAGTGTGCAAGCACGGCCACCACTGATGGATGCTATTGGAAACTTCCGGTTCCGGCGCTGGGATGCGAGCAGCGGAGTGAGGGAGCTCCGTCCACCGCTCGCCTAAAACATCGCCTCCTACCCTCCCCGGAAGAAGCCAGGTTTACTGGCGAAACGGCGTTGGGTCAGGAGTTGGCCGAGAGATCTTTGCACCATTCAGGGTATGTTTAATCTTGAAAAACCTATATATAGCCCTAACAAAATTGCGGGCTTACCCCTAATTAGAATATATATAACCGATTGAAGGAGTAAGGTAAGTAAAATATAATTTGATTTAAAGAAAATATACTACAATAGTACAAAAATACTCAATTTTATTAAGAAAATCACAGAAGACACATGATCAGCACTGGTCACAAATAAGACAATACATACAGGTTACAATACATGTTAAAAACCAAGTGAACCGATGGTGGGCTGCCAATACATATATCCAAGGTAAAGTGCAAGTGCATGTTTATACCCAAAAGGTCATAGATGGTGGACATATAGTATCCAGGAGCTGTAGCTATTAGACACCACAAATATCCACATGTATATATGTGTCAAAATTTGCCACAAGCCGGTGTGAATATATACACCAAGGTTATCAGAATTAGGGCAATACCAATAATCACAATTATATTTGACACATGATGGAAACTATTATATATACTGACCAATTGATTCAATTGTATCGTGCAGCAATACCACCGGTCCACTCCCCAACGCACGTTTCGCGTACAGCTTTTTCAAGGGGTATTGGTTGGCAGAGAGGAGGGTCATCCATAAATAGGTCAGGTGGATACATTTGATTGGTTGTTGGACTAGTGTTTAATTGCATTTAGGGCTCACCTGGGTATTATCACATGGCGGACATTGCTGGCGCCTGGCCCCTCAGCCGCATGCCACCACATCCGGTGACGCCGCGCCGGTCCAGAGGAAGGCAGTCACGCACATCCTGTGCGACACGCGTCACTCTGGAGCGGCCGGCGGCACACGAACGCGGCGCATGCGCAGATCACCAAGCACACCTATTCCGCCATATTAAATAAGGGCGCATGACATAACATACGGATATATCAGGAAAATCAGATTGCTTTACATAAAATGATGGCATCTTATCATATATAAACCATACTGTAATAGGCATAGTTGTTATCCTGAGGCATGAACACATATATGCTGACAATCCACATCCAATATTTGTCAGTTTATCGATGTGTGTATACACGTGCACAGAACCTCATCTCAATTCAACTTCAATGTATATGCATATATATATATATATGTTTGTCAGGCGACAATACCCCGAAGTGCACTTGCACTAGACAGATAATGTACACCTGACCACAGTAGTCATACACATCGAATAACATTTAGTTTGATATGTTGTACTAGGGTGGTGACGCATGCGCAGGAGAGGGCAAGGGCCAAGCCTATGCCAAATACTGTGAAAAACAAGTGATAAAGAATTTGTTATGTTTAAAAACAGAAATTACAAGCTAATTGTCATAATAATTAGTTTTACAATATACTGAGGCCATGATTTGACCAAAACAGTGTTATCACTCGACCTCAGTGGGGGACCTTAAACTACAAATTAGGAGGATATTAAGCGTTGTTATTCTTATCAACCTCTTTTCCTCCTGACATACACAATTAGCCATGGCAGGAGTAAGTAGTAACTAGAAAAGGTACAATTTCTGGGGAAATTGTGTGATGTGTTCTTGCCTCCACCAGTAGCTTACAACTGGAGTGGGCGGAGTAACTGGGTGGAGTGTAGACTCCGCCCACTTTTATAAATTTTGACCTTTGTCTCACACTGACCCACCCTGCCGAGTTTGGGTGCTGTGAGAATGACAGCTGTTTAAAGGTTTCTTATAGAAGTCAATAGGGAAAATCTGATTGGTTGTTTGTGGCTCCGCCCACTTTTTAGCATCCCCAAAATGAGATATACATTGGCACAGTCCTCCAGTGACCAACTGTGCCAAGTTTCGGGAACCCTGCCATTTACAGTCTAAGAGCAGCGGCAGTTTGAATTTTTCCCATTTAAACAAATGGCTGAAATTTGATTGGCCGTTGTAGACCCCGCCCACTTTTTAATTTTTTTTTACCCCAGTCACCCAATGACCTACGGTGCCTAGTTTGGGTATTCTGGCTTAAATACTGTGAGAATGACAGCAATTTAAAAGTTTCTCATTGAAGTCAATAGGGAAAATCTGATTGGTGGTTTGTAGCTCCGCCCACTTTTTAATGTCCCCCAAAATGTGACAGAAATTTTCAGGTTGACCCCATGACTAAGTGACCCAAGTTTGGTGACTTTAGTTTAAAATCTGTGCGACTGGGAGAGATTTGAAAATCGTCCCTGTCAAAGTCAATGGGAAAAACGTGGATTTTGGGGGCCCTGTCCCAGGGGCCCGGAGGGTGGGATCGGGTAACAAAGCAAAAGCAAGGTACTTGGGTGGGTGCCGACCAAGTCTGCAAAGTTTGGAATTTGTACTCCTAAAAATGTGGGAGAAGTAGCAATTTGAAGGTCTCATTAAAGTCAATGGGGAGATTTTGATTGGTTCTGTGTGGCCCCGCCCACTTTTTGGGGTCCCCGAAATGTGCCCAAAGTTTTCGGGTTGACTCCATGACTAAGTGACCCAAGTTTGGTGACTTTAGCGTCAAAGCCTGGCGAGTGGGAGCGATTTGAAAATTTACCCTGTCAAAGTCTATGGGAAAAAAGGGGGCTTCCGGGGCCCGCCACGGGGGCCCCGGGGGTGGGATCGCTCCACAAAGTAATAGCAATCCGATCGGGCACAATCTGCACGTTTTGGTAAATTTTTGTCTATGTAGTGTAAAAACTGTGGGAGGAGTTAGGGTGGCAAATTTGGCTATAATAATAAGAATAAGAACTAGAAAAGGTACAATTTCTGGGGAAATTGTGTGATGTGTTCTTGCCTCCACCAGTAGCTTACAACTGGAGTGGGCGGAGTAACTGGGTGGAGTGTAGACTCCGCCCACTTTTATAAATTTTGACCTTTGTCTCACACTGACCCACCCTGCCGAGTTTGGGTGCTGTGAGAATGACAGCTGTTTAAAGGTTTCTTATAGAAGTCAATAGGGAAAATCTGATTGGTTGTTTGTGGCTCCGCCCACTTTTTAGCATCCCCAAAATGAGATATACATTGGCACAGTCCTCCAGTGACCAACTGTGCCAAGTTTCGGGAACCCTGCCATTAACAGTCTAAGAGCAGCGGCAGTTTGAATTTTTCCCATTTAAACAAATGGCTGAAATTTGATTGGCCGTTGTAGACCCCGCCCACTTTTTAATTTTTTTTGACCCCAGTCACCCAATGACCTACGGTGCCTAGTTTGGGTATTCTGGCTTAAATACTGTGAGAATGACAGCAATTTAAAAGTTTCTCATTGAAGTCAATAGGGAAAATCTGATTGGTGGTTTGTAGCTCCGCCCACTTTTTAATGTCCCCCAAAATGTGACAGAAATTTTCAGGTTGACCCCATGACTAAGTGACCCAAGTTTGGTGACTTTAGTTTAAAATCTGTGCGACTGGGAGAGATTTGAAAATTGTCCCTGTCAAAGTCAATGGGAAAAACGTGGATTTTGGGGGCCCTGTCCCAGGGGCCCGGAGGGTGGGATCGGGTAACAAAGCAAAAGCAAGGTACTTGGGTGGGTGCCGACCAAGTCTGCAAAGTTTGGAATTTGTACTCCTAAAAATGTGGGAGAAGTAGCAATTTGAAGGTCTCATTAAAGTCAATGGGGAGATTTTGATTGGTTCTGTGTGGCCCCGCCCACTTTTTGGGGTCCCCGAAATGTGCCCAAAGTTTTCGGGTTGACTCCATGACTAAGTGACCCAAGTTTGGTGACTTTAGCGTCAAAGCCTGGCGAGTGGGAGCGATTTGAAAATTTACCCTGTCAAAGTCTATGGGAAAAAAGGGGGCTTCCGGGGCCCGCCACGGGGGCCCCGGGGGTGGGATCGCTCCACAAAGTAATAGCAATCCGATCGGGCACAATCTGCACGTTTTGGTAAATTTTTGTCTATGTAGTGTAAAAACTGTGGGAGGAGTTAGGGTGGCAAATTTGGCTATAATAAGAATAAGAAGAACTAGAAAAGGTACAATTTCTGGGGAAATTGTGTGATGTGTTCTTGCCTCCACCAGTAGCTTACAACTGGAGTGGGCGGAGTAACTGGGTGGAGTGTAGACTCCGCCCACTTTTATAAATTTTGACCTTTGTCTCACACTGACCCACCCTGCCGAGTTTGGGTGCTGTGAGAATGACAGCTGTTTAAAGGTTTCTTATAGAAGTCAATAGGGAAAATCTGATTGGTTGTTTGTGGCTCCGCCCACTTTTTAGCATCCCCAAAATGAGATATACATTGGCACAGTCCTCCAGTGACCAACTGTGCCAAGTTTCGGGAACCCTGCCATTAACAGTCTAAGAGCAGCGGCAGTTTGAATTTTTCCCATTTAAACAAATGGCTGAAATTTGATTGGCCGTTGTAGACCCCGCCCACTTTTTAATTTTTTTTGACCCCAGTCACCCAATGACCTACGGTGCCTAGTTTGGGTATTCTGGCTTAAATACTGTGAGAATGACAGCAATTTAAAAGTTTCTCATTGAAGTCAATAGGGAAAATCTGATTGGTGGTTTGTAGCTCCGCCCACTTTTTAATGTCCCCCAAAATGTGACAGAAATTTTCAGGTTGACCCCATGACTAAGTGACCCAAGTTTGGTGACTTTAGTTTAAAATCTGTGCGACTGGGAGAGATTTGAAAATTGTCCCTGTCAAAGTCAATGGGAAAAACGTGGATTTTGGGGGCCCTGTCCCAGGGGCCCGGAGGGTGGGATCGGGTAACAAAGCAAAAGCAAGGTACTTGGGTGGGTGCCGACCAAGTCTGCAAAGTTTGGAATTTGTACTCCTAAAAATGTGGGAGAAGTAGCAATTTGAAGGTCTCATTAAAGTCAATGGGGAGATTTTGATTGGTTCTGTGTGGCCCCGCCCACTTTTTGGGGTCCCCGAAATGTGCCCAAAGTTTTCGGGTTGACTCCATGACTAAGTGACCCAAGTTTGGTGACTTTAGCGTCAAAGCCTGGCGAGTGGGAGCGATTTGAAAATTTACCCTGTCAAAGTCTATGGGAAAAAAGGGGGCTTCCGGGGCCCGCCACGGGGGCCCCGGGGGTGGGATCGCTCCACAAAGTAATAGCAATCCGATCGGGTACAATCTGCACGTTTTGGTAAATTTTTGTCTATGTAGTGTAAAAACTGTGGGAGGAGTTAGGGTGGCAAATTTGGCTATAATAATAATAATAAGAACTAGAAAAGGTACAATTTCTGGGGAAATTGTGTGATGTGTTCTTGCCTCCACCAGTAGCTTACAACTGGAGTGGGCGGAGTAACTGGGTGGAGTGTAGACTC
The DNA here is from genome assembly GCF_014858855.1 of Bufo gargarizans. Lineage (NCBI taxonomy): Eukaryota > Metazoa > Chordata > Amphibia > Anura > Bufonidae > Bufo > Bufo gargarizans. The sequence goes on along the minus strand of NC_058084.1, from coordinate 199,841,172 downwards.
CGCCCACTTTTATAAATTTTGACCTTTGTCTCACACTGACCCACCCTGCCGAGTTTGGGTGCTGTGAGAATGACAGCTGTTTAAAGGTTTCTTATTGAAGTCAATAGGGAAAATCTGATTGGTTGTTTGTGGCTCCGCCCACTTTTTAGCATCCCCAAAATGAGATATACATTGGCACAGTCCTCCAGTGACCAACTGTGCCAAGTTTCGGGAACCCTGCCATTAACAGTCTAAGAGCAGCGGCAGTTTGAATTTTTCCCATTTAAACAAATGGCTGAAATTTGATTGGCCGTTGTAGACCCCGCCCACTTTTTAATTTTTTTTGACCCCAGTCACCCAATGACCTACGGTGCCTAGTTTGGGTATTCTGGCTTAAATACTGTGAGAATGACAGCAATTTAAAAGTTTCTCATTGAAGTCAATAGGGAAAATCTGATTGGTGGTTTGTAGCTCCGCCCACTTTTTAATGTCCCCCAAAATGTGACAGAAATTTTCAGGTTGACCCCATGACTAAGTGACCCAAGTTTGGTGACTTTAGTTTAAAATCTGTGCGACTGGGAGAGATTTGAAAATTGTCCCTGTCAAAGTCAATGGGAAAAACGTGGATTTTGGGGGCCCTGTCCCAGGGGCCCGGAGGGTGGGATCGGGTAACAAAGCAAAAGCAAGGTACTTGGGTGGGTGCCGACCAAGTCTGCAAAGTTTGGAATTTGTACTCCTAAAAATGTGGGAGAAGTAGCAATTTGAAGGTCTCATTAAAGTCAATGGGGAGATTTTGATTGGTTCTGTGTGGCCCCGCCCACTTTTTGGGGTCCCCGAAATGTGCCCAAAGTTTTCGGGTTGACTCCATGACTAAGTGACCCAAGTTTGGTGACTTTAGCGTCAAAGCCTGGCGAGTGGGAGCGATTTGAAAATTTACCCTGTCAAAGTCTATGGGAAAAAAGGGGGCTTCCGGGGCCCGCCACGGGGGCCCCGGGGGTGGGATCGCTCCACAAAGTAATAGCAATCCGATCGGGTACAATCTGCACGTTTTGGTAAATTTTTGTCTATGTAGTGTAAAAACTGTGGGAGGAGTTAGGGTGGCAAATTTGGCTATAATAAGAATAAGAATAACTAGAAAAGGTACAATTTCTGGGGAAATTGTGTGATGTGTTCTTGCCTCCACCAGTAGCTTACAACTGGAGTGGGCGGAGTAACTGGGTGGAGTGTAGACTCCGCCCACTTTTATAAATTTTGACCTTTGTCTCACACTGACCCACCCTGCCGAGTTTGGGTGCTGTGAGAATGACAGCTGTTTAAAGGTTTCTTATTGAAGTCAATAGGGAAAATCTGATTGGTTGTTTGTGGCTCCGCCCACTTTTTAGCATCCCCAAAATGAGATATACATTGGCACAGTCCTCCAGTGACCAACTGTGCCAAGTTTCGGGAACCCTGCCATTAACAGTCTAAGAGCAGCGGCAGTTTGAATTTTTCCCATTTAAACAAATGGCTGAAATTTGATTGGCCGTTGTAGACCCCGCCCACTTTTTAATTTTTTTTGACCCCAGTCACCCAATGACCTACGGTGCCTAGTTTGGGTATTCTGGCTTAAATACTGTGAGAATGACAGCAATTTAAAAGTTTCTCATTGAAGTCAATAGGGAAAATCTGATTGGTGGTTTGTAGCTCCGCCCACTTTTTAATGTCCCCCAAAATGTGACAGAAATTTTCAGGTTGACCCCATGACTAAGTGACCCAAGTTTGGTGACTTTAGTTTAAAATCTGTGCGACTGGGAGAGATTTGAAAATTGTCCCTGTCAAAGTCAATGGGAAAAACGTGGATTTTGGGGGCCCTGTCCCAGGGGCCCGGAGGGTGGGATCGGGTAACAAAGCAAAAGCAAGGTACTTGGGTGGGTGCCGACCAAGTCTGCAAAGTTTGGAATTTGTACTCCTAAAAATGTGGGAGAAGTAGCAATTTGAAGGTCTCATTAAAGTCAATGGGGAGATTTTGATTGGTTCTGTGTGGCCCCGCCCACTTTTTGGGGTCCCCGAAATGTGCCCAAAGTTTTCGGGTTGACTCCATGACTAAGTGACCCAAGTTTGGTGACTTTAGTTTAAAATCTGTGCGAGTGGGAGCGATTTGAAAATTTACCCTGTCAAAGTCTATGGGAAAAAAGGGGGCTTCCGGGGCCCGCCACGGGGGCCCCGGGGGTGGGATCGCTCCACAAAGTAATAGCAATCCGATCGGGTACAATCTGCACGTTTTGGTAAATTTTTGTCTATGTAGTGTAAAAACTGTGGGAGGAGTTAGGGTGGCAAATTTGGCTATAATAATAAGAATAAGAATAAGAATAAGAATATATATGTGAGATAATAGTATGTGGTCTTGCTATGCAAGAACACATAATAATAATAATATACTTGTGAGATAATAGTATGTGGTCTTGCTATGCAAGAACACATAATAACTAGAAAAGGTACAATTTCTGGGGAAATTGTGTGATGTGTTCTTGCCTCCACCAGTAGCTTACAACTGGAGTGGGCGGAGTAACTGGGTGGAGTGTAGACTCCGCCCACTTTTATAAATTTTGACCTTTGTCTCACACTGACCCACCCTGCCGAGTTTGGGTGCTGTGAGAATGACAGCTGTTTAAAGGTTTCTTATTGAAGTCAATAGGGAAAATCTGATTGGTTGTTTGTGGCTCCGCCCACTTTTTAGCATCCCCAAAATGAGATATACATTGGCACAGTCCTCCAGTGACCAACTGTGCCAAGTTTCGGGAACCCTGCCATTAACAGTCTAAGAGCAGCGGCAGTTTGAATTTTTCCCATTTAAACAAATGGCTGAAATTTGATTGGCCGTTGTAGACCCCGCCCACTTTTTAATTTTTTTTGACCCCAGTCACCCAATGACCTACGGTGCCTAGTTTGGGTATTCTGGCTTAAATACTGTGAGAATGACAGCAATTTAAAAGTTTCTCATTGAAGTCAATAGGGAAAATCTGATTGGTGGTTTGTAGCTCCGCCCACTTTTTAATGTCCCCCAAAATGTGACAGAAATTTTCAGGTTGACCCCATGACTAAGTGACCCAAGTTTGGTGACTTTAGTTTAAAATCTGTGCGACTGGGAGAGATTTGAAAATTGTCCCTGTCAAAGTCAATGGGAAAAACGTGGATTTTGGGGGCCCTGTCCCAGGGGCCCGGAGGGTGGGATCGGGTAACAAAGCAAAAGCAAGGTACTTGGGTGGGTGCCGACCAAGTCTGCAAAGTTTGGAATTTGTACTCCTAAAAATGTGGGAGAAGTAGCAATTTGAAGGTCTCATTAAAGTCAATGGGGAGATTTTGATTGGTTCTGTGTGGCCCCGCCCACTTTTTGGGGTCCCCGAAATGTGCCCAAAGTTTTCGGGTTGACTCCATGACTAAGTGACCCAAGTTTGGTGACTTTAGCTTCAAAGCCTGGCGAGTGGGAGCGATTTGAAAATTTACCCTGTCAAAGTCTATGGGAAAAAAGGGGGCTTCCGGGGCCCGCCACGGGGGCCCCGGGGGTGGGATCGCTCCACAAAGTAATAGCAATCCGATCGGGTACAATCTGCACGTTTTGGTAAATTTTTGTCTATGTAGTGTAAAAACTGTGGGAGGAGTTAGGGTGGCAAATTTGGCTATAATAAGAATAAGAAGAACTAGAAAAGGTACAATTTCTGGGGAAATTGTGTGATGTGTTCTTGCCTCCACCAGTAGCTTACAACTGGAGTGGGCGGAGTAACTGGGTGGAGTGTAGACTCCGCCCACTTTTATAAATTTTGACCTTTGTCTCACACTGACCCACCCTGCCGAGTTTGGGTGCTGTGAGAATGACAGCTGTTTAAAGGTTTCTTATTGAAGTCAATAGGGAAAATCTGATTGGTTGTTTGTGGCTCCGCCCACTTTTTAGCATCCCCAAAATGAGATATACATTGGCACAGTCCTCCAGTGACCAACTGTGCCAAGTTTCGGGAACCCTGCCATTAACAGTCTAAGAGCAGCGGCAGTTTGAATTTTTCCCATTTAAACAAATGGCTGAAATTTGATTGGCCGTTGTAGACCCCGCCCACTTTTTAATTTTTTTGACCCCAGTCACCCAATGACCTACGGTGCCTAGTTTGGGTATTCTGGCTTAAATACTGTGAGAATGACAGCAATTTAAAAGTTTCTCATTGAAGTCAATAGGGAAAATCTGATTGGTGGTTTGTAGCTCCGCCCACTTTTTAATGTCCCCCAAAATGTGACAGAAATTTTCAGGTTGACCCCATGACTAAGTGACCCAAGTTTGGTGACTTTAGTTTAAAATCTGTGCGACTGGGAGAGATTTGAAAATTGTCCCTGTCAAAGTCAATGGGAAAAACGTGGATTTTGGGGGCCCTGTCCCAGGGGCCCGGAGGGTGGGATCGGGTAACAAAGCAAAAGCAAGGTACTCGGGTGGGTGCCGACCAAGTCTGCAAAGTTGGAATTTGTACTCCTAAAAATGTGGGAGAAGTAGCAATTTGAAGGTCTCATTAAAGTCAATGGGGAGATTTTGATTGGTTCTGTGTGGCCCCGCCCACTTTTTGGGGTCCCCGAAATGTGCCCAAAGTTTTCGGGTTGACTCCATGACTAAGTGACCCAAGTTTGGTGACT